>NC_135954.1:50469633-50608805 GCF_053455715.1 Rhinoraja longicauda
TTTGAATGCCTATTTAATGCTTTTATTGTTGGACTGTGTTTTGGGTTTTTTTTGGGGTTGTGTAATTTTAATGCTTATTTAATGCTTTTATTGTTGGACTGTGGGTGACTGAATTTCGTCCAATATTGGATGACAAATAAAGCTATCTTGAATCTTGAATCTTGAATCCTCTGGCTTCCCACTCTTCTTTACTATGTTATACTTCTCTTTTATTTTTATGCTGTTCTTGACTTCCCTTGTCAGCCACGGGTGCCTCTTAGAATCTTTGTACGTCCCCTTAGAATCTTTCCTCCTCTTTGGGATAAATTGATCCTGCAACTGCATTATTACAAGGAATACCTGCCATTTGCTGTTCCACCGTCTTCCCTGCTAGGGCCTCCTTCCAGTCTAATCTGGCCATCTCCTTCCTCATGCCTCTGTAATCCCCTTTGCTATACTGTAATACTGACACTTCGGGGGGGGGGGGGGGAGAGGGGGGGAGGAAGGGGGGGGAGGAACGGGGGGAGGAGGAGAGAGACACACACACACATCATGACAAATTTCCTGACAGAATCTTTCAAAAAGGTGCTGGACTCAATTTATATACATATAGTTTCATATTATATTTTCTTTTGACATAGAGGGAGATCAGTCAGCTCATCAAATCTATGATGACTTCTGAAGAAATTCCATCAATCCTGTTCTCCCACTTAGTTCTCTACAAACTAATCGCTCTCTGATTCTCCAACAACCCAGCTTCAATAGGGGTAATTTACAGTAGCCAACCAATCGACTAAAAGTCAAGGAATTAAAAATTTGAAAACTGTTTAAAGTACTTGCCTGATCTTCACGGAGTAAAGAGCTCTTCATAATCTCAGAAAGAGCTATTCAGGTGTTAATCATTTAATCAACCATATATGAATTAGGTAAATAGGTCCAAAGAGGGTTGAAGACTGTCCGGAGATGTCCAAGAGGCGTGGGACCGGTGGAGATGGGACCGGGAGGAGGGGTCTTAACTGGGTGGCGAGGACTCCTCCCCATAAAAAAAAGCATGGATGTGATGGAAGTAAACCTCTACGACGTGGCGGACCTGGAGCTCGTCGAGGTGGGGGCTGAGGGGAACAAAGGTGAGGCCTCTGGTGAGGACATCAAACAGGGTGAGTTCAGGGGAGATAGTGAAGGCATGACAAGGGTAGGGGTTGGGGTCAGAGGGGGGGGGGGGAGGTTGCGGATGGAGGTTGAGGCGAGATCTGGGGGGATGGTGGGGGTTCAGAGAGGAGGAAAGCGTAAGGATCTGTGTATGGGTGGGGAGTAGATGGGGTAACCTCGTTAAAAGAGGGTGAAGGGGAAGACTCGAGTCTGAAGAAGGGTCTCGACCCAAAACGTTACCCATTCCTTTCCTCCAGAGATGCTGCATATCCCGTTGAGTTACTCCCATTATTTTGTGTCGATCTTCAGTGTAAACCAGCGTCTACAGTTCCTTCATACACATCTCATGAATTAACCGTTTTCATGATGTGAGATGCAAATTTGAGTGCTCACAATTACGATGCTCGAGACAATCTAGAGAAACAAGTATTTTATTTGCAAGTCTGCAGAGTTGGGTGCCTTCCCTCTCAAGACACACCGAAGTCAGGAAAATCCCTTCTTTTTATTCACTTCACTTTACAATTGTCACATCTTAAATTCCTCCCCTTCGGGCTCCTTCCAATCGGAGCACTGAGGTGCACAATCTACCGTCACCGCCCCTGTTGCCTCCCACATCATACATCGCATGTACATTTAAATGAGGCATCTTGTCATGCGGGGCGTTTTTGCAATATTCATTTATCTCATTAGGCATGCACAGTACAGAGTAGTTCATGCCCTCTCCCCTAGTGCTCTGGTCATCTTGCCCTCTCTCCTAGTTCTTTGGATATCTTGCCCTTATCCTCGGAATGTCACTATTTGTTCTTGCGGTTCTCATCCGCGGTTCTCATGGTCCTTAGTTTAAATCAATTAACCCTTTTTACTTCTCTCTCACAATGATATGGTTGATTTCTGTATTTATTAAATTGAAATACAATTTAAAAATATGAAAGGGAAGTATGTATAGAAATATTCTTCAGAGGTTTTGTTTTTTGTACATGTTAAAATTTCATATTTGAACTATAATTCTTGAGCATTTGATATCAAGTTGGTAGGTAACTATTTTTTCAATGAATCTAGCTGGTTCCATTTGCTGTAAACGTGGGCTTCCAGCTCTTTAGAGGTCCTTTCGGTTAACAATGTATCATTGATTGATATGAGTATTAATACCAACTAAGTGCAATATATGGTGTGACGTACAATTTGCATGTTGACACTTTTTTGGATGATAGTTCGAATAAGGTTCATTATAAAATCAATAAAACTGTTTTTTAAGGTACAGTTTGTTTTGTGACATGATCAAAGTATCTTTATTTTCTAGTACCCTTTACTATAGTTATATTTACCTTAGAAAAATAAAGGCCAACATTATTTGGCAAGCCCTATTTGTCCCCTCTAGTATTTACTGCAAAACACAGATTCGGATATTAGTATCTGGCAATTCTTTTCCATGCAATGTAGAAAAGGATACATTGTTATTATCAAACTCCGAGACCATCCATGTCCTTTTCTACTTTATGAACAACAGCTTGTGGTAACTGTCTTGAAATTGTGATGCTTGTATCTCAAGTATCTCAATAGAATCATTCTTAAAAATTATGTTCAAGGAAAACTTAATTAGACTAATATTGTAAAAGTGAAGGACAGTGGCATCACTTTTAGTTCACATAGCTCTTATTTCAAAGAATAATTTGTTTTATTATTGATATACAGGATGTGAAGTGCATTTGCACGACAACCTTGTATTGCCCTTTATCAATTGTCCTTGAGCAGATGGTGGTGGATCTGATAAGTGCCCGGTTTCTGCTGTCCTGGTCCATGATCTGCTGAGATACTCATAAATAAGAAAATACGTACACCTGTAGTTTATCAGCTCAATAATCCTTTTGCTACATCTCATCATTCACTAAAAATAAATGATAATTTCTGTCAGAGAGGCCATCATTGGAAAAACAACAAAGTGTCAACATGCACAATTTGATCAATCGTACAAGAAGCATTCATCAGTCACAAAAATCAGAGATTGTTCAGGAGTTTTCTTAAGCAGTATGTAGAGGCCCCCTCACGTGAGAGGGCAACGCTGGATCTAGTATTGGGAAATTTGGAAGGGCAAGTTAATGAAGTGTTTATGGAGGAGCCTTTTTGGACCAGTGACCACAGTTCGATTAGGTTTAAGATAGTTATGGATAGGGATGGAGAGGGTCCATGTGTCAAAATGCTCAACTGGGGTAAGGCCAACTTTGAGGGTATGAGAGAAGGTCTCGCTCAAGATGACCGGAGC
The DNA here is from genome assembly GCF_053455715.1 of Rhinoraja longicauda. Lineage (NCBI taxonomy): Eukaryota > Metazoa > Chordata > Chondrichthyes > Rajiformes > Arhynchobatidae > Rhinoraja > Rhinoraja longicauda. The sequence goes on from NC_135954.1 coordinate 50,473,022, forward strand.
AGATTATTTAAGGGGAAGGAACATTGGCCAAGTGGGATGTTTTTAAAAGTGTGCTGACGAAAGCTCAGGATATGTACGTCCCCGTTAGAGTGAAAGGCAAAGCAGGCAAATGTAAGGAAGCTTGGCTGACGAGGGAAATTGAGGCGTTGGTTAAAAACAAGAAGGATGCATGGGACAGGTATAGGCAGCTGGGATCAAGTGCATCCCTGGAAGAGTTTCGGGAGCTAAGGAGTAAACTGAAAAAGGAGATCAGAAGGGCAAAAAGGGGTCAGGAGATAGCTCTGGTGGGCAGCATTAAGGACAATCCCAAAAGATTTTATAAATACATAAGGGGTACCGCATGGCCTGGTCAGTATTTTTTGTTTTCCATTGTCTTGTATGTTGTTAAATCTTTGCAAATATCTGCTCTCTGGGTGTTCCATGTTTGTTACAATCCTAAAAGAATAGCTGTCATGGACGAGGAGAAAAATGCCAAATTGCCATAGGATATTTTATGAAACAACATTTTGTGTGTTTATGAGCATGAGAGCACAATAGACGGAGATAAAATTGACATTATTTCTGAATTGCAAATATGATCATTAACTACATCATTATATTATTATAGTAGGAAATCCATCATACCATTCATTTGCCAATGGTCTCAACATACCAAATCAGCAAGATCCATTCTAAACACTTTTTCCGCTATCCCCATACATCCTGATTCTTCAATATCAAGAAATCTATCAGTCTTGCATCAGAATTCGGTCAAGAACTGTGCCCCTACAACCCTCAGGGTAAACAACTCTGAAGACTCACCATACTTTGAGTGAAGAAGTTTCTCATCATTTAATCTAGGTGGCCTGCCTATCCCTTATTTTGAAACTGTTACCCAAAGTTCTGGACTCCTGTACAAGAAGAAGCATCCTCACCATATCCATCCCTCCCCTCCTCTACCTGGCTCCATCTGCCTATCATCCTTTATTAAATGTTTTATTTAATTTGTATTTATGTAAAGGCATTTTGTTAATTGTTCTTGCATCCTTGAAAATGAACTGTAACTTCTTCTGATTGAATTGTGAGATGGGCATAAAAGGAAAAGTATTTCTCCTGCTGCTATTTTTAATATTTTGAAAGATACAAGTAAAGTATTGTCCATATTAACCATATTCAGCCAGAGTGTCACGTGGATGAACCATTCCACTTTCCTTCTGAGATCTCCACTTTCGCAGAAGTTAGGCCTCAGCCAGATCAGAAATGCCAAGAAATGACTGAGAATATTGAATATAGCAAGGATCCCAAGACATTCCAGAACTGACCACGCCACTGGTCGAGCTGTTCTTAATTGATTACAATGCTAGTAAACATGTGAAAATCCACTCTAACAAATCAAAGTTATTTGGCATCAGGCTCACTATGTGATGCGTGTAATTTCCACTCATTAGGCCCCTAGATCTTGTGCTCCCTTTATGCCCCCTGTGCTTACTCACACAGGCACCAATTCCCAAACTCCACATTCACTTATCAGGGCCCCGATTCCCACAATCACTTTCCACTTTGTTCATGCGCTGTTTGCACTTGGTAAGGCTCTAGGTTCCTGTCCCTATGCTCCCTTCCACTCAATGGGGCCTCAGCCCCTGCATTCACTTTCCACCTGAGAGGGTCCCAGTTCCAACACTTCCTTTAAACGAACAGCTTCATTAAAATGTTGTGTAACATCATTCTTAAAAGCAAATTAAGAATACTAGGTAGTATTAAATTAAATACATCTGAATAGTCCAGAAAATCCGCCAGTCCGGCACCACCAAAGTCTTGAATGTGCTGGATTGATGGAGTTTACTGTATTTGGTATCTGGTATCCATTACCAGATTTGGAAATGTTCCATCATTGTCACGGAGTGAAAATATGGGAACTCCCTACCGAAAAGTATTGTGCAAGTATTTTCACAAAAAACACTGCCCAGTTCAAGAAGGTGGTCCAATCACAACCTTCTCAAGGGTAATTAGAATGATGCCCTTGGCATCATCATAGCCCAAATAAGGAATGGGAATAATACCCTTGAATGCTGTGATTATCATTCTCATGGTTGAGAGAAACATTATCCAGGGAATCATTGAGGCTCTTTAACTTTCTTGAAGCATCCACTTTGTATATATACCTTTAATATATACCTTTAGCAAACCAATATTACCTAATCTTAAATATCAGTTGACAATAAAAGTCTGAATTCTGGTCAAAATGTTAAGTCAAGCTGATGTGTTTTTTAGTTTTGCCATAATTCAGGTAATTTCTTTTCCCATCAGGATCAAACCAGGAATTCCTTAAAATGTATAGAATGTTACTTTTTATCCCCTCTACTCTCCAGAACTGATAATAAAAGGATTGCTGCCAATTTTAGCAGCAAAAATGCAGTTAACAGAAAACAATAAAGAAAAAATCTTTTAAAAAAAGTTCCAGTGCTTGACCTGCAGAGCTTGTCTAGCAAATTGTTTCTTGCTTCAGATGCTAGCAGCCGCAGTGTCTTGTGTTACCGCCCTCCCCATGACTCACTGGTTCACTCAGCCCTCCACATCCACCCCTCCCCGTCCCCAGGCATTTTCCACCCAAACATAGGAAATGCAACACGTATGTTTCCTTTCTGACCACTGTCCAGGGAGCTAAACAGTCCTACCAGGTGTAGCAAAAATTCACGTGGACCTCCTCCAACCTCATCTACTGCATTTGATGCTTTCAACATGGCTCTTTTACATCAATGAGATCAGATGTAGTCTCGGGACTGTTTTGTGGTGCACCTGTGCTCTGCCCCCAATGGCCATATTGAGCTCCTGGTTGCTTACTAATTCAGCTGCCCTTCCCATTCCCATACTGAACATTCTCTGCTTGGTCTTCTCCACTGCTCAGGGCGAGGTCAAACACAAATAAAAAGATCGACACTCTATATTTTACTTGGGTAGTCCACAACACAATGGCATGCATATTGAGTTTTCCAATTTTAGGTAACCCAAACCTTGTGTTCCATTCTTTCTGTTACTTCTTATCCACACAGTTTCTCTCATCCCCCCCTGTCAACAAAACACCCGAAACCCCTGGTATCTAATTTTGTTCCCTTTACCTATCTGGTTTCATCTGGCTATCATCCTTTCCATATCTGGTTCCACTTATCACCTTCCTTACCAGATTCCAGCTTCTGCAACCTCTTGTGCGTCTACTTATCATCTTCCAGTCTCTGTCTCCACCTCCACCTTCCTCACTCCACTGGCTCCATCTGTATTCCATTTTCTTCCCTTATCCATTTCTACCTATCACACCTATTGTCTCCCATCTCCACCTTGCTCCATCTGCCAATCATCCCCTTCCTGGCCTGGTTCCACTTATTGCCTGCCAGCCTCTGCGTCACCTCTCCTTCCCACTACTTTACACTGGCTATCTCCCATCTACACTCTCAGTACTGATGCAGTGTATCGACCCAAACCATCCACCATCCTTCTGCCTCCACAGATGCTGCTTGACCTGCTGAGTTCCTCTTGCAGCTTGTTTGTTGCTCCAGTTTCTAGCAACTGCAAACTCTTGTGTCTCCGTATTTTTGAAGTCTCCTTCGGTTAATTGTTTGCACGTCCACCACCTTTTATGAATAGATTGCAAAGCTATAATCTGATTAATTGTGGAATTTTTCATTTCAGTCTGCTGCATGCTAATTCTGCTGTTTAGTATGTAGGTGATCCTGTGCTTTGCTAGGGTGCCACCCCATTTTTAGATATATTTAAACCACTACTACTTGTGGCAGGATTGTAATAGCAGAATGAAGGAAATGGCGGTTATGATGTTACAAACCACAGTGAAATACATCTCTGCAGCTGATGGCCCACCATAGTTCATGAAAACCTAACTTTGAGCCTCCAGATATGTTCTGAGTCAAAGCTATTTAACATTATGGAATAATGCCACCATGTCCTAATGGAGAACATCCTCGATGTCAAGAATTGATTTTGTTTTCTTATGGATCCACTTACACATGCCATAATGAGTGGATGCAGTTGAGACAGGTAGATTAGGAATCAAGTAGGTACATCCCTCACTTTAATTGTCAGCCTCTGCTGAAGACACAATCTGGCAGCAGGGTTCTTCACACTCCACCAGTTCAATCAATGAGATCAAGCTTTTCATGGTGACACGCAAAGTACTTTTTATGCCCTTATGCCGTTACTATCTTCAGTACTTCATCCATGAGCTGTTCACCAAAGTTTCCCCACCCAAGAGACACGATAAAACTCCAAGAATCCAGCATCCCTAGAACGAGTTATAACAGACTTAAGGTCATGTGATAGGAGTAGAATTAGGCCACTTGGCCCATCAAGTCTACTCCGCCATTCAATCATGGCTGATCTATCTCTCCCTCCCAACCCCATTCTCCTGCCTTCTCCCCATAATCTCTGACACCTGTACTAATCAAGTATCTCTCCATCTCTGCCTTAAAAATATCCACTGACTTGGCCTCCACAGCCTTCTGTGGCAAAGAATTCCACAGATTCACCCTCTGACTAAAGAAATTTATCTTTATCTCCCTCCTAAAACAACGTCCTTTAATTCTGAGGCTATGACCTCTTGTCCTAGACTCTCCCATGTGGAAACATCCCCTCCACATTCACTCTAGAAAAATAGGTGCAGGAGTAGGCCATTCAGCCCTTCGAGCTAGCACCGCCATTCAATATGAGCATGGCTGATCATCTAAAATCAGTAACCCGTTGCTGCTTTTTCCCCATATCCCTAGATTCTTTTAGCCCTAAGAGCTAAATCTAACTCCCTCTTGAAAACATCCAGTGAATTGGCCTCCACTGCCTTCTGTGGCAGAGAATTCCACAAATTCATACCTCTCTGGGTGAAAATGTTTTTCCTCATCTCAGTCCTAAATGGCCTACCCCTTATTCTTAAACTGTGACCCTGGTTCGACTCTCCAACATCGGGAACATTTTTTCTTGCATCTAGCCCGTCCAATCCTTTAATAATATTATATGTTTTTATAAGATCCCCTCTCATCCTTCCAAATTACAGTGAATACAAGCCCAGTCGAGCCATTCTTTCATCATATGTCAGTCCCGCCATCCCGGGAATTAATCTGGTGAACCTACGCTGCACTCCCTCAATAGCAAGAATGTCCTTCTCAAACTAGGAGACCAAAACTGCACACAATACAAAGTGCTGTCTCACCAGGATTCTGACCAATTGTAGTAGGACCTCCTTGCTCCTAAACTCAAATCCTCTCACAATGAAGGCCAACATGCCATTCGCTTTCTTCACTGCCTGCTGTACCTGCATGCTTACTTTCAGTGACAGATGTGCAAGCACACCCATGTCTCATTGCACCTCACCTTTTCCTAATCTGGCACCATTCAGATAATAATCTGCCTTCCTGTTTCCCTGGATTTGTTGTCAAGAACATAGTCACAATTTCAGGATGTGGGAGAAATAGAAATAAATCTATGATAGCTTTCACTTGTTTATTTCACCCCATACTATCTCATATAATAATAAATATCTAGGAAAATTGACAGGGGAGAGTCAATGGATGTGGTGTACCTCGACTTTCAGAAAGCCTTCGACAAGGTCCCACATAGGAGATTAGTGGGCAAAATTAGAGCACATGGTATTGGGGGTAGGGTACTGACATGGATAGAAAATTGGTTGACAGACAGAAAGCAAAGAGTGGGGATAAATGGGCCCCTTTCTGAATGGCAGGCAGTGACCAGTGGGGTACCGCAAGACCCCAGCTATTTACGATATACATTAATGACTTAGATGAAGGAATTAAAAGTACCATTAGCAAATTTGCAGATGATACTAAGCTGGGGGGTAGTGTGAATTGTGAGGAAGATGCAATAAGGCTGCAGGGTGACTTGGACAGGTTGTGTGAGTGGGCGGATACATGGCAGATGCAGTTTAATGAAGTTAAGTGTGAGGTTATTCACTTTGGAAGTAAGAATAGAAAGGCAGATTATTATCTGAATGGTGTCAAGTTAGGAGGAGGGGATGTTCAACGAGATCTGGGTGTCCTAGTGCATCAGTCACTGAAAGGAAGCATGCAGGTACAGCAGGCAGTGAAGAAAGCCAATGGAATGTTGGCCTTCATAACAAGAGGAGTTAGTATAGGAGCAAAGAGGTCCTTCTACAGTTGTACTAGTGAGACCGGGCCCTAGTGAGACCGCACCTGGAGTACTGTGTGCAGTTTTGGTCTCCAAATTTGAGGAAGGATATTCTTGCTATTGAGGGCGTGCAGCATAGGTTCACTAGGTTAATTCCCGGAATGGCGGGACTGTCGTATGTTGAAAGGCTGGAGCAATTAGGCTTGTATACACTGGAATTTAGAAGGATGAGGGGGGATCTTATTGAAACATATAAGATAATTAGGGGATTGTACACATTAGAGGCAGGAAACAAGTTCCCAATGTTGGGGGAGTCCAGAATAAGGGGCCACAGTTTAAGAATAAGGGGTAGGCCATTTAGAACGGAGATGAGGAAGAACTTTTTCAGTCAGAGAGTGGTGAAGGTGTGGAATTCTCTGCCTCAGAAGGCAGTGGAGGCCAGTTCGTTGGATGCTTTCAAGAGAGAGCTGGATAGAGCTCTTAAGGATAGCGGAGTGAGGGGGTATGGGGAGAAGGCAGGAACGGGGTACTGATTGAGAGTGATCAGCCATGATCGCATTGAATGGCGGTGCTGGCTCGAAGGGCTGAATGGCCTACTCCTGCACCTATTGTCTATTGTCTATTATCATAATTACACAAAGAACGTAAAACAATATGAACTAATAAAATAGTTTAAGCGTATTACAATGAGTTGGTTGTGTAATTATGATCGAAATATGCTTAAAATTAATACATGCGATTTAAATTGGGAAGGGAAAGTGAAAAAAATATGTATTACAATGAAATTATGTATTACAGAGATATTACAATGCACTGAGCAACAAAATAAATATTCCAGTCTGGAAATTCTTTATTTTGGTTATGCCAAAAAAATAATTAGAGCAAGAACAGAACTACTGGGCAGAAGAAAGTTAATGAACAACTTATTCACTTCACTCCCATGTGTGGGATATTACTATGCGTATCGCAACTCCGCGTACACATTTTTGACGATGACTGCCTGTTAGAAAGAAACAACCAAACAGCAAGCTTTAACACATTTACTCGCCAGACACGATGCACTGCGCAGCAAGAGCTTGCGTCGGAGTCAAGGTGCTACAATATCACCGCTCCCTCGATGGCCCTCACACCTACCATTAGGCGCAGCCGCGCCACCCCCCCGCACGCATGCGCCTCGGCGCGGGCGCCGGCGGTTGGGAGGAGCCGCGCGCTCCCGGGCGATGATGGGAGCGAGGGGTTGCGAGAGACGGGAGGGTGGGGGAGGAGTGACGTTGCACACCTGCTGCCAAGCCTCACCATGGGAGTTACGGTAGCGGCGTGGCACGGCTAGCGAGGGGCGAATAGCAACGCCGGCAGCGGTCGGCCAGGAGGAGCGGCTCCTCGAATGCCAAGGTACGGAGTCTGATGCTTCCTCGGGTTGAGCTGTCATCGTCGAACTTAAACGACGACGAGCTGCGGGTTGCTTCACTTTGGGAGTGCGTGGTCAAAGTACAGTGGGAGGAGGTGGAGGTGGTGCGCGCGCAGCGTGGTGTTAATATTTACAGCGATGGGGAAGGGCGAAGGAAAGCGATGCAGGTAAAGTGATTTATAAAGGAAGGTGGGAAGCAGCTAGTCTGCAAGTCCAGAACACATCATATACGCGATTAGTGCAATGGGCCAATGCCCAATAACAAGGGCATAAATGCAAGTTATTCAGTCACTTGTGGGAGGCAATCGGGGACAGTTAATCTGAACTTCAGTCTGTATGTTTTTTTAATATCTTTATGTTTTAAGAGTCATAACGGAGAAACATATCAGCCGATTTGTCCGTGAGTGGTACGTGAACAAGCAAATGTTAGGAGTCCTAGATGGGGTGGAGTGTACACCCATGTTTGCATTGGTTATTTTGGAAAGTTACGGCTCCTCCTGGCACCATTAAAGTGAAACCAGAAATGTCTGAAATGTTAACACATGAATTGCGTTGCGCTTACAGGTGAATAGAAAAGAGATGGACCTGGGTGAATGAGGTACATTTAGAACAATGAAATAAATGTTTCCTTTAGCAAGACAATTTGTTGTTGGACATTTTGGTAATTGGCAATTAAAAGTTATAAACGCACAAAGGGTTAAGTTAAATATGACGAGCATGAAATTTCGTTCGTCTCAGTGCTGGGCTGTCGAATATAAATTGGTTTGGTCTCGCCCATTGGAAAAATGTGAATTGACATTTTTAAATTAAATTATTGAGTTTTCCTGTATTGGATGTAAGGATATAACTTTCTGAATATAGTTCTGCCCTCTGGAGCATTGTTTCTTTTTCTAGGGATTTGCCTAGAAATAAATATTCTAAATTGCAATATAGGAATGATTTTGTACTAAATGGAAGATTATTAGAGCCATAGTATTATACAACACAGAAACTGGCCCTTTGGCCAAAACTTGTCCATGTTGATGAAGTCGAACTGAGCTGCTCCCATTTGCCGATCATATTGTTTTAAACCTTCGCCATCCATGTACCTGTCCAATTGTCTTTCATTGTAATGCCGTTGACCATCTCTAACATTGCATTTGTACCTGGCTGTACAGCGTCCTCTGTTAGCTGGTTTCATTTACCTACTGCCCTTTGTGGGGAAAAAGTTGCCACTTGGGTCTCTGATTCTCCAATCTTGGATAATTGCCCTTTTGCCCTTTCCTCCTGTACCCTACCCATACTCGACCTATTTCTCTTGTCCCCTTCCAACTAAATCCCTTCATCAAGCTTCACAATTTGCAATTCTTCAAACTATTCCTCTCTTCCAGCTTCCTTCATCTCTCTATCTCCTTTTGTAAAGCAGCATCTACAGTTCCTTGTTTGTATATTTTAAATCTCTGCCCTTTAGTTTTAGCTTAACCGAACCTGGAAAAAAGACTATGACTTAGGGCAGAGGTCCAAACATTTAATGTAAAATGTAGGTTAAGAAATTTAAAAAAACAGGAACATTTTAAAACCTTAATATCTGATTGCACAATGATTTCAGTAAGTTACTTCAGTTGACAATTCTAATCATTCAAGTTTATAGGGAATGGATTATAGAAAGTGATCAGGGGTGTGCTGAAATATTGTCCAAATGTGAAGAAGCAGAAGTTGATGGTCTAAGCAGTACATAAACTGGGACAAAGGTGGAATGAAGTGATGGTATGGAGGTGGACTAAAGCAGGTTTGGTGATGATATGGCATTAGGATTGAAAACGTCTCTCGGTCAAATATGACCCTAAAGGTTGTAAGCAGTCTGCTTTATCCTAGAACAGAAACAAAATCAGTGAGGTGAAAATACTGTTTTCGAAGGTGACTTACAGCAATGGCTCATATACACAATGAGTGCAATGAGTTTGTCAGTTGTGTTCTGTTTTGGTCTCACTGCCACAGGAAAGATGCCATTAAGCTGGAGAGCGTGTGAGAAGTTGAGCAAGGATGTTGCCAAGATTCAAGGGACTGAGTGAAAGGGAGAGGTTGGGCAGGATCGGGTTTTATTCCTTGGAACGTAGGAGACCACGGAGAGGGTGATTTTGAAAAGGTGTAGAAAATAATTAGGGGCACAGATTTTTCTGCTTCTGCTGTCTCTGTTTGTTGTCGTTCGCCTGACTGGGGTCAGTTGACAGGGCTCACCACGAGGAGGTCGACAACATGAACCTGAACAACAAGGAAGCTCAATGCCCACCTGAACAACAAGGAAGTTCAACGCCCACCTGAACAACAATGAAGCTCAACGCCAGCTAACCGTCACCCTCGATGATTCATCCCTACCCTATATCCCATTTCCTACATATCTCGGGGTGAAACTAGATCGGCAGCTGCCCTACAAGCAACACCTTGAAGCTCTCCGTGCTAAAGTCTCGGCATGGAACAACCTCCTGCGATGCTTGGCCGGATCGTCATGGGGTGCCAGGACATCTACTCTTCGAGCCAGTGCTCTTGCACTCGTGTACAGCGCCGCTGAGTATGCCTCCCCAGCATGGTGCCGCAGCGCTCATACCAGCAAGCTAGACGCCACCCTCAACGACACCATGCGGATCATCACTGGCTGCCTACGCCCTACTCCGACGGATCTCCTGCCAGTGCTCGCAGGTATCGCACCCGCCAAGCTTCGCAGAGAGTTCTTCACTCATAGGCTGGTGTGCAAGGCCCCATTGGACGCCAAACATCCTTTGCACCACCGCGCCCAGGATTCACAGCAACTGGGACCTCAACGCCTGTCATCTCGTCACCCTTTCTCCCGAAGCCAGTGCCATCTTCTTCACTGTCATGTGCTGGGCAGCAGGGCGAAGGCTGCGGGCGCCAACAGGATCATCAAGCTCATCAGGAAGGCTGGCTCCGTCCTGGGGGGGGGGGAGTTGAATTCATGGGAAGTGGTCTTGGAGGGGAGGATGGTCCTCAACTGCGGGGCACCTTGGACAATACAGTGCACCCCCTCCATGACACACTGGTCAACCTGAGGAGTACCTTCAGCAACAGACTCATTCCACCAAGATGAGGTACAGAATGCCACAGGAGATCTTTTTTTATATCAAACTGTACAACTCCTCCCCCTTCTGTCGTGGGCTAAACGGACTCCTCTATCCACCCCTCCCCAAATCTTTGCACATCCCAAATACCTTCCACTTGTCACTTTAATTTCATGTTTCAAGTATCTTGTATTTTATGACTATTGGCAGATCACTTTCCCGCCTGGGATAAATAAAATTTGATCGTATCGTATCACAGCGGTGCCACTGTGTTGCATAGTCCCATGCTCTACTATACATTACTGTGCAGCCTGACACAGTTCTAACGCCATCATTAACTTCACCAACAATACCACTGTCTTTGGACAAATAAGGATAAGGACGAGTCAGAGTACAGGAAGGAGATGGAAAGTGTGCTTGTGTGTTGCCAGATCAACAATCTTTCTCTCCACGTTAGCAAGATCAAGTCGACTTGCTCGTTGACTTCAAGAAGGGAAAGCTGAGGGTCCATGAACTTGTCTTCGTAGGGACAGCGGTGGAGAGAGTCAAGGCCTGTTTTGGAAATTTGAATGCTCAAGATGACGGAAAGTGGTGGCCAATATCCTGTCCATCGCAGATACTGACCTCACTACCATCAAAGGAATCTACAGGAAGCATTGACGAACTTTGATGAACTTTGCCAAAAATTTACCACTTGAGCTGAAATAACACTAAGGATAAGGCAACATAAATGTATGTTTAAAGTCTTGTTTGGGAAAACTTGTATAAAGATTTATAAATAAATATCATATCATATATATATACAGCCGGAAACAGGCCTTTTCGGCCCTCCAAGTCCGTGCCGCCCAGTGATCCCCGCACATTAACATTATCCTACACCCACTAGGGACAATTTTTACATTTACCCAGCCAATTAACCTACATACCTGTACGTCTTTGGAGTGTGGGAGGAAACCGAAGATCTCGGAGAAAACCCACGCAGGTCACGGGGAGAACGTACAAACTCCTTACAGTGCAGCACCCGTAGTCAGGATCGAACCTGAGTCTCCGGCGCTGCATTCGCTGTAAAGCAGCAACTCTACCGCTGCGCTACCGTGCCGCCCTTTTGTATACTTTTGTATCAAGTTGTTCCTGACTGTATGAATAATATTTACATATTGTTCTTGGTATTTTTATTAAATACCAAAGATGGATTAAACATGAATAAAAGTGGCAATGCTTCCCGGAGATCCCTTTGATGGTGGGGAAGTCAGCAGCTGCGATGCCTGGCCACACGCTCTTTTTGCACTATCAAGAAGGTTCAGAAGCCTGAGAACCATTACCGTGGGTTTCAAGGTTATTGAACCACATAACCAGAACCGTACTATGGTTTCTCTGTGTACATTAGTTTTTACAGCATTATGGTCTAATTTGCTTAAAATAACTGAATTGTGTATTTAATTGTTGCTGTTGTTGCGCCTAATGTACTCCCTCTTTGACTCCTTTATCGTGTTAATCTGATAGTCCTCTTGATATAGTGTTGATTTTTTTTAATGCATTACATTTTTCTGTATCTCTATTAGCCCCAATCAGACCTTCGATTTGGTTTGCATTTTCTTATCTGCCTCGGTGAATCTTATGCTTAGGAAGGGACTGCAGATGCTGGTTTACCGAAGATAGACACAAAATGCTGGAATTGCTGAGTTGGACAGACAGCATCCCTGGAGAGAAGGAATGGGTGACGCTTTGGATCGAGACCCTTCTTCAGACTCCTTGGCACTCCAGTGTCTGAAGAAGGGTCTCGACCCGAAACGTCACCCATTCCTACTCTGCAGAGATGTTGCCTGTCCCGCTGAGTTATTCCAGAATTTTGTGGCTCATCCTATGCCTTCTGAACTGAAGATTCATTTGGATAATTTAGCACTTCTTTAATTTGAGTTTTCAGAGTTAGACAATAGGTGCAGGAGTAGGCCATTCGGCCCATCGAGCCAGCACCAGCGTTCAATGTGATCATGGCTGATCATTCTCAATCAGTACCCTGTTCCTGCCTTCTCCCCATACCCCCTGACTCTGCTATCCTTAAGAGCTCTATTTAGTTCTAGTTTTTCTGGTGTCTATTCTAGCATCGATAAACATTCTCTTTAAATGGTATCCAACATTTTGTAAAATATATATAGAATGCATTTAGTTGGTTCGGCAGTTATTGTTAATTAGTGAAGGGTGAGATGATACTGCAATCTTGTACTTTGGCAAGAATGTTACCACTTGAGCTAAAATAGCACTAGGAGTAAGACAATTTAAATGTTTATGTTTAAAGTCATTTTTAGGAAATTAGCAGTATAAAGATTTGCAAATTAATACTTTTGTATCAATTTGTCCCTGACTGTATGAAATATGTACATTTTGTTCTTGGTGTTTTTATTAAGTACTAAAGATGGATTAAATATGAGAAAGTCTTTCACTTTTTTGAGTCAGCCTTCTCATTGTTCTGTCGCTATATTTCAGTTGCTAGGAGATGTAGTGCAGTGGCCCAGATAACTTGTTTTTTCCCCTTTCCTTTCTTTCAAGTGTGATTGATTCTGGCTTCTATTCAACATCTCTCTTGTAACATCAGAAATTCAGTAAGGGGTGCAATATGGATCAAACTTGCATCTTACCGTTCCACGTGTCCACAAATGAGAATACACGCAGGATCTTTCAGTTCTAGTTGGTCAGCTTAAAGTTTCTCAGCATCACTTCATTATTATTGTCAGTTTATAAATTAACAGTGAAACAATAGTAACTCTTTCTGTCTATTAGTTGGGCATTGCTGCCAGCTTTCTCGTGTTTAAAGATGGAACACTAATTCAGATTGACATCACAATGTAGTATTAATGGATTATTTTACTACCTTTTGGATAAGACCCTATTTGATTTGATTTTGTAAGTAGATGTAATATTTATCATACCAATCGTTGGCCGAAATTGAATAACAAGTCTGTTCTTGGACCTCTCTTTGTAAATTGGTTGCCTTATTTGACTACATGAGTGCCTTCATTTTAAAAAGTAATTTCTTAGCTATGAAGTTCTTTTGAATGTTCTGGAGGTTTTAGGATATATCTCCAATGCTTTACAGTTTTATTTTGAAGCCTATTTTTTCAGACTACTCTGCCAGTGGTGATATTATCCAATTCTGAAATTGCGGCCGTCATAATTGGTGGTGTGATCATGGTTGGCTTGCTCATACAACTGAAGAAAATGCTTTTGTGGTCTGTGAATATATTGTTTAGTTTAGGGATACAGCGTGGAAACAGGCCCTTCGACCGAGTCTGCACCAACTAGCAATCACCTTTTGGTATGGAAGTTTGTAGTGGGATTTGATGGTGTGGATTGAGTTATGCGGAGGCAGGAGGAAGGGCAAATGGAAACCACTGGTATTTATTTACATTTATTTTTCTCCATCAGACTCCACAAATACTGTACAGAAGTGGCAGTAAATTATATCCATATTGTGCAAAAGTGGATTGTTGGGGTGAGGGCTTCAATTACACTTTCTTGGGTCCTGTTTTGATGGCTTCAGTGTGGCCAGTGTGGCCAGCATTATGAAACTGAAGGAAATGAATGAGTGGAGTCTTGATCATTCACCTAGAAATTTGGTCAGTAGTGCAATATAATAATAATAATAATGCATTTTATTTATATAGCGCTTTTCATATACAAAGACGCTTTACAGAGATTTAGAGAACATAGGGAAATGAATAAATAGATAAATAAGTAAATAAGTAAACGAACAGAGAAAGAACAGAGAAAGGAGACAGAAGGTGCTCAAAACGAATGAAGCAATTGTGTTTGCAGTTTCCCCACAGAAACTTGCTGAAACGGCATTCCAAATCTCAGTACCAGCAGGGCCAACAATTGGAGAAATGTTGGCACCTCTGCTAAGCCATACTTTCTAGTTTAAGCAGCTTCCAAACATTCAAAAATATTTGATTTTTACGATGTTTGGAAATAATTCAGAAGCATTGCAAAATTCAGAAGACTTTCGTGCCCCAGCTATCCCCCGGCAGCAGGCCATGGAGCCGGGAAATCCGCTCTGCAGAGGGAAACCCCTGCTTGTCCCTGAGGACCAGAGATTTGGAGAGCAGGGTTGACGGCGTCAGAGACGGCGGACACAAGAGCAAAGGTCAGGTAGGTAAGAGGAACCGGGGTCTTACATTTTGCGATGTCAAGATTTACTGACACAAGGCTGAATGGTGGCCGGGCAAGGAGAGGGACGACACTTTGCTGGCCAATCTGACCAAGGCAAGGGCTGGAGACCCTGCAGCAGCCTGGAGGTTGCCTGGATTAGGCACCATTCCAGAAGACTGATTACACGGGCCAGGGCCTGAGCGGCACGGAGAGGTGGAGCAGTGGTGGAGAACGCCTACAATATCGCTTGGCCAGGTCGATCCTGCAACGTCATCAGGACAACGGGCCTTTATGGATAACTGTACTTGGACTTTGGAAACAGTTTCAAAACCTGGTAGCTCTTGTATATGGTATCAGTGAACAATTTATCTATACAATTAGATGGTAATTTTTTTTTCAGTAAATCTTTTAACAGTTAAATACCTTAACATAAACTTTCCATGATATAAGATTTTATAGGAAGCAAGGGAGGGGTTTGCTGGGGTCTTGGCAGAAATATTTATAACTTTTTTAACCATATGTGATGTGCCAGAAGACTGGAGTGTCTATAATATGCCTTTATTTAAGAGGGAAGCAGGAAAAGGCCCCAAAACTACAGGCCAGGCTGGTGAGCCAAACTTCATGGTGGGAAAGTGGGAGAGATTCTGCGAACCAGGTTTGATTTGTTCTGTGAAATAGCAAGCACTAATTAGGAATAATCAGTGTGGTTTTGTGCGTGTCTCAAAAATTGGTTGTTCTTGAACAGGTGTTCTTTACGGTTGGGTGGTAGCGTTTGCCTACATGGTCTTGGCCATGGCCCTGCATAGCGGCTGGTCTGGAAGGTTAGAATACATGGGATCTAGGGTAAATTAGCAAATTGAATATAAAATTGGAGGTAGTGTGTGGAGCAGGAGTGCTGTTTTTTTTTTAGATTGGTGGCCTGTGCCCAGTGTTGTGCTGCAGGGATCAGTGCAGGGTCCACTGTAGTTCGTCATCTTTAATGGGAGTTTAGATGAACATGCTAGTGGCATGATTAGTAAGTCAGCAGCTGACACCAAAATGGATGGTATAGTGGAGAGTGAACAAGATTGTCGAAGATTAGAACGGTATCTAGATTGACTGAGAAAGCAGGCAACACTCCCTGCGGATGTGTTACAGAGAGACATGGGGGTACAAGTATAGAATTCCCTGACAGCAACAAGGGTAGAAAGGATGGTGAACACAGTGTATGGCGTGCTTCTCTTTGTTGGCCGAGGCATTAAGCATGAGGGTGGAACATGATGTTAAAGTTGTCCAAAACATTGATTCGGCCACACTTGGAGTTGCTACGCTACTGGTAAGATGTGATTAAGCAATGGAGGGTGCAGAAAATATTCACAAGATGGGTTGGAGTGCTTGAGTTATAAAGATAAATTGGATAGGCTGTGTCTGTTTTTGTTGGAACAAAAGGGGCTGAAAGTCGATATGATATATATCATATGAGAGGCATATATATGATTGATAACCAGATATGTTTCCCATGGTTAGAGGTGTGTAAAAGTAGAGGATATAAATATAAGATGAGAGGGAGAAAGTTTAAGGAAGATCTGAGGGATACATTTTTCCACACAGCAGTTGGTATCTGGAATGAGCTGCCAGAGGCGGTGGTGAAGGCAGGAAAAATAACAAAATTTAAAAGGTGTCTGGGGACATACGTGAATGAAGTCTCAAGAGATTACAGATGCTGGAATCTTGATCAAACAACAAAGTGCTGGAGGAATACAGCACTTTGTTGTTTTCCTTGGTATTTGAATTAGCACGGCATAGAGGAATATGAAATTAATTCGGGCAAATGTGATTTCATGCCTGTGTATGATTGTCAACATAGCCGTGGTGAACCAAAGTGTCTGTTTGTATACAACTCTGGTTCTGCAACTCTATGATTTTAGAGTGGCATAGGAGCGTCGCAGAAGACTTGCTCCCTTACAGTACCAGAGATCCGGGTTCGATCATGACTACCGGTGCTGTCGGTAAGGAGTTTGTACATTCTCCCTGTGACCGCTTGAGTTTTCTCTAGGTGCTCTAGTTTCCTCCCACACTCCAAAGATGTGCAGGTTTGTAGTTTAATTGGTTCTGGTAAAATTGATCCTTGGTGTGTAGGATAGTGTCAGTGTATGGGGGGGGGGGGGGGGGGGGGGGAGATTGCTGGTCAGCGTGGACTCGGTGGGCCGAAGTGCCTATATACGTGCTGTATCTCTTAAAGTCTAAAGACTATATCTTAAAGTTGTTTTACTGTGTTCACCCCAGCAATGGGTCTGAATCCAATAAAACTGATTTTCTGTAGGAGGCGAGCCGGTTCACCCAGCACGTGCTTTTTCAGAAAAGGCCATATATTGTGCAGTATGTACTTACTGAACAGCTACAGCAACTCTGTAGCTCTCATCACTGGCCATGCACTGGCCATGTTTGGCCTTGCAACATGGCAACGCAAGAAATAAAAGCAGGAACAGGTTATTTGGCCCTTCATTGTTACTCCAGTGAGATTGTGGCTGAGGTTTAAGCTCATTGTTTTGCTGGTGGTGTGATCATCAGTGTTTTGCATGGTCAACTAAAGAATTTTGGCCCTTTGCTTTGCTGTACTATCCCCATATCTTCTGTTTCCTGCACAAATCAATAGATCTCTGGATGGTGTCTTGACTGTACGTTCTGTCTAGGCCTCCAGAGCCACATTGGGTAGAAAGTTCCAAAGATTCGCAATCCACCAGGTGAAGGAATTTCTTTTCATTTCTATCCTGAATAGTTAATCCCTTATTTTGACACTGTGACCCTTGGTTCCAGATATGCCATCCAGGAGAAACATCATCCTTGCATCCAGTCTGTAATTTGCATTTCATGTTTCCAAGATCATCCCTCATTCTCTTAAACTCAAGGAAGTATTCGCCAATTTAATCTCTCCAACAAAGGACAAAGACCCATCCGAGGAATCAATCAGGGAATCTTTGTTGTGCTCCCTCTTTCACAGATAGGCCTTTGCTTATCTTGAGAGATCAGGTCCCACATAGTCTCACTGAGGATCTGCAAAATTGCAATAAAATATCTTTACTCTTGTTCTCAAATCCTTTGGTAATTAAAATTGAGATACTATATGCGTCCTACTGCTTGTATTACATGCACATTAACTGTAGCAATCTGCATAGAAAGTTGCCTAGAAGGCCCAAATTACAACACAAAAATAATTTGTCACATGCCATGGTATTGGTACTAATGATCCTTTGCTCTGCAATTGCTTTGCCTTTATTTTTATCAGATATAGGACTGACAGCTATTTTTGCTGTTGCTCAAGACTTCGACTACTCACTACACTTATTTGGATGGACCCTCATAATTTTTATTACACCTCCATTTCGACAGCTGAAACCTTGCCATTTATGATCGTTTATGATTATGATCTATGATCTGGTGAAGGCTGGTTTATCAGCGTTCACCATTGCCGCAAGCATTACCAGAGTCCTATCATCCACTATTTTTGCTGGTTGAATCGATAGGTTTAATGGAACCTGTGCTTTCAGCCAGCATATGCCATTGCATCTTTGTCATTACCATCTTTTCTATCTACCATTCTATCTATTTCTATGTTTTTTGGAACCTA
This sequence comes from Rhinoraja longicauda, assembly GCF_053455715.1. Lineage (NCBI taxonomy): Eukaryota > Metazoa > Chordata > Chondrichthyes > Rajiformes > Arhynchobatidae > Rhinoraja > Rhinoraja longicauda. Next base: position 50,491,356 of record NC_135954.1, read on the forward strand.
ATCATCTTTAAAAAGCTCACTTGTACATCTTCCTCCCCCCAGGCTATTGAGGAGGTTGTCAACAGTTGCCTAGTTCCTGCTAAAATAATCTGATGGGCAAGAAAGTTAATCTGGAAATGTGTATTTCAGGCCAATATCAGTGTCAGGTTATTCAAGTAATACTTGATTTGAGAGTTTGTTTTCTGAGTTTTTTCTTATTAGATGATCTTTCATAGTCAAATTAAGGCTCTAAAAGAATAAATGAGCTATAGTGTACAAGAATATTGCATTTCTATATATGGCAAGATTACTGTCAGTTTAGTGTATTTTTATTTATCCATAATTGTTCTTCATTGCAGTGAGGTTCGGGACTTAAACACAATGGGGAAACGTTAAAGATGAAAGTTAAGAGATTGAAAGAAGGTATTTATAAAATTGAATTGTTGGCTTCCAGGTTGGGGAAATTTTTTTAAGTTACGAAGAAAAACAGTTCAAGAAAAAGCAAGTAAACTAGCGAGAAATAAAACAACTGCAAATGTGACAAAAGGAAAAGTAAGAACGATTCTTAAAAGCTGGGATAGGGAACAGGAAATGACAGGAACTTTAAACAAATATTTTCCATCGGTCTTCACAGGGATCAGTGAAAGCATACTAAAAGTTGGTAACCAATAGTCGGATCAGAGTGAGATTTTTAAAATAATTACAGTTATTGAAAATGTTAATGGGGTAAAGCACTGACCAATCCCTGGGGATCTGGTGGTCTCTACCCAGTTATTCTAAAAGGAGTGCCTGCAGAAATGGCTGATGTATAGATTATCAATTCCCTTGGTTCTGTCAAGGTCCTGGCAGATTGGTATACACAAATGTATCACAAATATAATTTCATTGTTCAAGAAGAAAGGGATAGAAAAAAAGAACTGCAGGCTATTAGTCTGACATGGAAGCTTGTCAATTATTAGGGAAGTTGTAACCCAATACTTAATAAATAATACGATCATGCAGTATCAAATATTCTTTACGAAAAAAGAATAATGTTTTTTAAATGTTGTATACAGCAGAGACAGTGAATCACAAAAGGGGATATTGTGGCAGGCAAGCCTAAGGTTGATTAAAGAGCTATGTTTTGAGGAGTATCTAAAGACGTTTGAGGGACTAAAGATTTTCAGGGAGTGAATTCCAGATCTTGACTGACGTGGTTGCAATATAGGCAACAGTGAGTGAAAGAAATTGGGGATAGACCAACAACTAGAGTTCTTGGAGAAATTGCATATTTAGGGAGATGTAAGATCAGGAAGGAAATTATAAACTTTAATTCCAATTTTTCTTAATGAAGTAAATAAATGTTAGCAAACACAAGGATTGAAAGGGCATGGTGTATACAGTTTTCAGACAGATATTTTAATCTGTTCTCCATGAAACATTATTGTGGTACAAATGGAAATTGCATTAAATATTAACAACAAAGTGGTTTTCTATGGCATTTTTCTGCTTGACTGCTTTAAAAAGTCAGTTATTATTTCAAGTGTTTATTTCAGCACACATGAGTGATTAGGGAACCAATGCAATTGTTGGACTTCCTCTCATCTTGAAGCCATAGAAAAGGGCAAAGAAAACTCAATTTAATGGTATAGTACTCCAATGTGATAAGAAGCCTGCACTGTTAAGTATTATAAGAAGATAACTGCAGATGCTGGTACAAATCGAAGGTATTTATTCACAAAATGCTGGAGTAACTCAGCAGGTCAGGCAGCATCTCGGGAGAGAAGGAATGGGTGATGTTTCGGGTCGAGACCCTTCTTCAGAGAAGAGACCTGTTCGTTTAGATACTGTAAGACTCTTAATCTGGTATGTTTGGGTCTTTGGTGCTTGACTGGGAGGTTTTCTGTTGTATCAGATATTCAAGTAAATTCAATTGCTATGCACAAGTACAGTTTGAACCTCTTAGAACGTAGAGGTGCTGCCAGGTTTCTTCATGATTACATCCACGTGCTGAGATGTTAATGCCAAGGAATTTGAAGCTCAGTCTCCAGAGGGTACAGCCTCGAAATAAAAGGACAAACCTTCAGAAGGGAGGTGAGGAGGAATTATTTAGTCAGAGTGATGAACCTGTGGAATTCATTGCCATAGATGGCTGTGGACGCCAACTCTTGGGTATTTTTAAAGGTATATCGATAGGTTCTTGATTAGTAAGGGTGTCAAGGTTTACGGAGAGAAGGCAGGCGAGTGGAATTGAGAGGAAAATATAGTTCATCCATGATTGAATTGTGGAGTAGACTGGATGGGTCGAATGGCCTAATTCTGCTCCTATGTCTTATGAACTTAATTATGTTCTTGAAAAGAGTGGATTAAAATTGCATGATTGCAAATGTTTGGACAAATATTTGACAAAGCTCTCAAGCAGTATCAAAGAGCACCAAAAAAGTACTTTAAAATATTAGTCTGTTAAAAAGACTGCACATTGGATATTACTGATATGAAAACATTATACATTCATGTTCTTTTCAGCCTGTTGCAAAACAAGCAGCAGTTTTAATGTCAGAAAAATTAAGTGTATGCCAGACTTCTGGATGTCATTAGAATAACTAATATCATAGATTTAGGGTTGTGAATAGAACCATGTCTTGTGCCTTTTCCTCCTTGAAATTGACATTGTTCCATTCCTTGTTCTTCTACAATTCTCTTTTTCTCCTGCCTCCTCCTAGCATTTCCTTTAATTTTCCCCAGATCAACCGAAACTTTCAAACTCTAACTTGCCTAGACTTTGAAGTATTTTTTTCAACTGTGCACTTGCGCTACCATATCTACTCCTTCCTCATCTGCATGCTGCCATTTGATGATTTATGTCACAAACATACAATCAAGTTTTCTATGTTCTGATGATCCGTATTTCCATCTTCTAAGAACAGAGGGCACTGCATTAAGACACCATTATCCCATATCCATATAACAATCACAATCATCATCTTGGTGATCTCGATATTGAAACCAATAAGTTGTGGAACACCAATAACTAATTATGGCACCACTAAATGCTGCCAGTGGATTTCTGCCCCATTGAGATTCCTGCAAATGTGATGAATCTGCTTGTATTTGGTGTCTTCTTTTTGCCAAAAGAGATGTCTTGGAGTTGACAATGCCTGTGGCTTTAATGTAGCAATGTGCTGTGAATTTAAATAATTGTATCCATACTGTCTTGTGGGAAAGATCCAAAAGGATAGATTTTGAAGGGGATCATGAACTTGCAGTCATAAGCAACCTGATTCTCACTTTGTGCTGCAATCCCGAGTTGTTACAATAGGACGTAATGTAATCGCTTTAGTGTTACTTTGTTGAAATGATGTTTCCAATGTTGCTGCTGCTCACTAAAGGTACGTTGGCAAATTGATTAACAGGGACTCCCATTGAATTCCCTTGAATTTTGTAATCACGGCTGCCAGGTTACCTATTGGGAACAAATTGTGAGTAACTATGAATGACTTTAATTATTGAAGAACTTCCTCCTACCTATTACTGCGTCCTCTTTGCAATTTGAATACATGGAATTGCCTGAATTATTTTTAGAAATTTGGCACTGCATACTGATTAACATTAGTCTTTTGACTCTGCATATTCTAATGTATAAAGTTGATGCACCCTGTGACCCTTTCTCATTATCATGAAGAATAGGACTTGAGCTAGAAACTTGAAACTACATACATTGCACTGGAATTTACAAGTAGACCACTTGTAGCTCTCAAACGATTAGCGGTACAGAACAAATTTCAGTGACCTGGAGTGGTCTTGAACTCTGCTTGCTGTAGTCAAGTCAATTTTATTTGTATAGCACATTTAAAAACAACCCACGTTGACCAAAGTGCTGTACATCAGTTCAGGTACTAAGAACGAACATACAATGGCTCACAAACATAACAGCACATACATAAACAGTTCACAGTGCCCCCTCAGAGGGCCTCAAATGCTAGGGAGTAGAAATAGGTTTTGAGCCTGGACTTAAAGGAGTCGATGGAGGGGGCAGTTCTGATGGGGAGTGGGATGCTGTTCCACAGTCTAGGAGCTGCAACCGCAGTCATTCCTGAGCTTAAGCCTAGACCGCGGGATAGTCAGTAGCCCCAAGTCGGCCGACCTGAGAGACCTGGAGATAGTCGAAAACATTGCTAGATGATGTCCATCAATAGAGCAGTTACGGGAGGATCAATGTGTCTTGCATTTTGCTAGTATCTTTGACCTAGTGTAGCAAAAACTATCACTAGAGTATATCAAAAGCACTTGTTGCTCTGAACCATTATTTCCAAAACAAAATGTATCCATTCATCGTCATACCACTTATCTCGGCTCACCTGCTGCTGAAACCATGTTCCAAGTCTTTACCTCATCTGAATTCTTTGTGATGTTTATTGCACCTTGCATTCCATAGTTGACGTTTTTCTCTTCGTGATACATGCGTAAAGTATGCCTTACTGATTGGATCGAGGTTTTTGAGGCGGTGACAAAGGTGATTGATGAGATTAATGGATGTTGTCTACATGGATTTTAATAAGGTTTTTGAAAATGTCCCCCGTGGTGAGCTGATCCATAAGATTAAGATGCATGGAATTGATGATGACTTATTCATATGCTTTCAGAACTGACTTGCTGATAGAAGACCGAGGGTTGTGGTGACAGGGCGTTATTCAGGCTGGAGGTTTGAGACCAGCGGAGTTCCGTGGGGACCTTTAGTTTAGTTTATTATTAACACGTTGTTGTGAGGCAAATGAGAATTCCAATTTACTTAAACTTTATTTAAGCTTTAAGCAACTCATTTCTGTAATACACATCTTCAAAGCATCTAGAAATTATCGCTGATTCCGCAGGCCTCGCCCGCCCGAGAGTCCCACACATGCGCACACTTCACATGTGAACCAAGGTACACTGAAAAGCTGCTTGTTGCATGCTATCCACTCAGCGAAAAGCCTAAATGTTATTACAATCAAGCCGTCCACAATGTATAGGTACAGGATAAAGGGTATAACATTTAGTGCAAGATAAAATCCAGTAAAGTCCCATTAAAGATCATTCTAAGATCTCCAATGGAGTAGATGGGAGACCAGGACCACTCTCTAATTGGTGAGAGGACAGTTCGGTTGCTGATAACAGCTGGGAAGAAACTCTCCTTGAATTTGGAGATATGAGTTTTTAGACTTCTGTATCTTTTACCTAATGGAGAAGAGGGAGTGACTGGGGTGAGACTGGTCCTCGATTTTGCCGGTGACGCTGAGGAGGTGTGGTGTAGATGAAGTCAATGGAAGGGAGTAGGGAAAAAAACTGCAGATGCTGGTATAAATCGAAGGTAAACACAAAATGCTGCAGTAGCTCAACGGGTCAGGCAGCATCTCGGGAGAGAAGGAATGGGTGATGTTTCGGCTCAAGACTTCTTCAGACTGATCTGACGTTTTAGGTCGAGGCCCTTCTTCAGTCTGAAGAAGGGTCTCGACCTGAAATGTCACCCGTTCCTTCTCTCCCGAGATGCTGCCTGATCCGCTGAGTTACTCCAGCATTTTGTGTCTACTTTCAATGGAAAGGAGGTTGGTTTGCCTGATGGTCTGGGCTACGAACACAACTTTTTGCAATTTCTTGTGGTCTTGGATGGAGCTGTTCTCAAACCATGTTATGATGCATCCTGATAAAATGCTTTCTGCGACGCATCTGTCGAAGTTGGTGAGAGATGTTGGGGACATGCCAAACTTCCTAAGCCTTCTGATGAAGTAGAGGCTTTGTTGTGCTTTCCTGGCCATTGCTTCGATGTGGCTGGTCCTGGACCATTTGCCGGTGATGCTTTTTCCTAAGACCTTCCTAAGAATCTGTGCTGAGACCAATGTTCTTTGTGGTATATATTACTTAGTACATCTGCAGACGATGTTCAAGATAGCTTGTCTTGTGACCTGTGAGGAAATGTATCAGTATAAAGTGGGATATAAATCAGCTACAGAAATCTGCAGAGCAAAGGCAGATGGAGTTACTTCAAGCAACTGTGAGGTGTTGCAGTTTGGGAGGTGAAATGCAAGGGGAAAGTATACACTTAATGGAAAGACCCTAAATATCATTGATGTACAGAGGGACATTGGGGTCGAAGTCCATAACACTCAAATCGGAGGCTCAAGTAGATAGTGGTAAAGAAGGCATATGGTATGCTTGCCTTTATGGATAGGGGCATTAAGTATAAGTGTCAGAGTCAGGAAGTCATGTTGCATCTTAATAGGACTTTGCTTAGGCCTCAGTTGGAGTATCATGCACAGTTCTGGTTGCCCCATTACAAGAAGGATGTGGAGGCTTTGGGGAGAGTGCAAAAGAGGTTTACCAGAATGCTGCCTGGATTAGAGGAGAGTATTGGATATATGAAGTAGGACGAACTTGGATTGCTTTCTTTGGAATGTCGGAGGTCGAGGTGACATGATAGAAGTATATAAAATTCTGAAAGGCATAGATAGCGTAGACAGTAAGAATACTTTTTCCAGGGATGGAAATAGCAAATATTCAAGAGCATAGCAGTAAGATGAAAGGGGAAAAGTTTAAAGGAGATGTGCAGGACAAGTTGTTTTTATACAGAGGGTGGTATGTGCCTGGCACGTCCTGCCAGGAGTGGTGGTGGAGGCAGATATGATAGTAGTATTTTAGAGGCTTTTAGATGGGCACATGAATATGCAGGGAATGGAGGAATATGGATCATGTGCAGACTGTTGAAATTTGTTTTATGGCCAAAGGGCCTCTTCCTGTGCTATATGTTTATGTTCTATGATAGTAATCATTTATAATGATTGTTAAAAGATTCAACAAACATTTTAAATTTTCATTTGAGCTTTGATAATAATTCTAAAAGAGTATTAAAGTTGGTCAAATATTACTTCTATTGTACTTCCATGTTTGTGCCTGCAAATTTACATTATTTGAAAAATAGGTTTTGCCCTCTGAGTTACTGGGCATGTTAAAGATTAGCAGGGAAGCTTGCAAAAGTGGCACTCAAATAGTAATGCATTTAGAGAATGTATATTTTCTAGAAACATTGCACAAACTAGAGACTTTAATTTATGACACTTGTTGTGAAAGAACTGTTCACACCTTTTCAAGTACATTGTGGAAATTATTATATTTAATATTAAACCCATTTTCTATATGATCTGCTGTGAATTTTAATATCTGCTTATTCCAAATCATTTGACTTCAATCTAAAATGTATGTACCACGTCCTAATTTATTTGCAACTGCTCGTATTGTATTCAATACCTTTAATATTGCCAAATATAAATATTTTGCTCTTTGTGGTCTCGTAATAATTTGCCATCCCAAAGAGATAATTTTTGCAGTCTGAAGATCTAGTATGTTGAACTTTATTGCATATGGAAGTACCTATAGGTTTTGCTTTTAAAAATATACTATTGTTTAGATTAAGAGCATGCATGATTTTCATTTGTTGTTACTTTGGCTGCAACAAAAAACTACAAAATTAAACCACTTTTACTCCAGGCTCCTAAAAGGTGACTCAGTGGATCACTGTGTAAAGATAGGTGTTGGTCTATGATTTTTTTTAACTGAGTACGAAATAGTTGGATTTGATCCATGTGGCAGTCACTGCCACATGGATCAAATCCAACTATTTTGTATACCTACAGTAGACCAATCGTACTGATCATGTGATAGGAAACTGAGACAGTATGAAAATGTGTGCTAAGCTATGGTGAATGAGGAGGATGGTTGATAGACAATAGATAATAGGTGCAGGAGTAGGCCATTCGGCCCTTCGAGCCAGCACCACCATTCAATATGATCATGGCTGATCATTCTCAATCAGTACCCCGTTCCTGCCTTCTCCCCATACCCCCTGACTCCGCTATCCTTAAGAGCTCTATCTTGATATTAGAACCTTGCTGTTCAGAGGGATCTGAGTCTCCTTGAAATACAGAGTTGGCATTGAAGTTTTAAAAAAAAATTTAAAAAATTATAATTCTATTTTTATTTTTATTTTCCAGTTCCATACATTCCACAATGATACACATTCTCATTCACCTTAAACCCTCCATAGTTAACAAATACTGCATATCCCAAAATAAATCATACCACAGGTATTGAAAGCACTACAAGGATGGGTAATGACTTACTGGACATTTGATCATATCCAAAACTTAACTACACACAAAAACAAAAACAACTAAAACCAACATTTGGGGTATACCTCTATAATATTTCATCACTACTTCTGGAGCGGTATGAAATCAAGGAAAATGAGATAGGACACGGAAGTAGGATACAAAGATCCGCTTTAAACAAATGATGGCCGTACGGGCATAATGTACAACATCCATTTTTCCCACCTTTTCAAAAATATTCCCTGTTGCAATCTTAAAGCAAAAGTTATCCTTTCCATTATAAAAATATCATATGCAATGTTAATCCAGTCATCCACATTAGGTTTTCCAGGTTTCAACCACTTCCTAGTAATAGCTTTCCTGCTGGCAGCACTTAAGATCTGGAAAAGATACTTATCTTTAATAGAAGCATTTTGTACTGGTAAAGCACCAAAATATAAAAACTCAAATTTAAATGGAATATCCATATAAAAAACTTTTTGTAAAACTTTATGAATCTCCTGCCAAAATGGGATCACTGTCAATAGTCGTTTATTTGTCACATACACATAAATGTGTAGTGAAATGAAACATTACCCGCAGTTGAAACACTAAGACCAATAAGAATAATCAATAAAAATGCAATAACACATACAATCATACACTAACACCAAACAAAAGAAACATCCATCACAGTGAGTCTCCTCCAGTCCCTTCTCACTGTGATGGAAGGCCAAAATGTATTTTCTCTTCCCTGCCGTCTTCTCCCGTGGTCAGGCTGTTGAACTTGCCACGTCGGGGCGGTCGTGGCTCCCGATATTGAAGCCCCCGCTGGGCGGTGAAAGGTCCACGGCCTATTCCAGGCCGCGCCGGACGGTGAAAGGTCCGCGGCGGGCCGAACCAAGCCCCGCGATTCGGGACGGGCGAACACTCTGCCGCTGCCGGAGCTCCCGATGTCGGCCCCCACCCAGGGGCCTGCGGGCTTCCGACGTCCACGCGGCCCGCGCCGGAGCCTCCGGAGACGAGTCGCAGCCGCTCCCGCCGCATCCGAAGGCGGCCAGCGCCGCAGGTGGTGAGTCCGGGCCGCGGGCTCTGCGAACCAGAGCCCCAGGTGGTCCCAGGTGCATGGCCGATGGTAGGCCGCAACGGGAACGGAGAGACGACACAGAAACAAGTTCGTGTCTCCGTTCGGGAGAGAGAATATTTTTTTTTACAGTTCCCGTTCCCTCCCCCCCCCCCCCCCCCTCCCCCCCACATAACATACAAACACTACACCATATTAAAACTACAATTCATACAAAAACAACAAAAAACACACAAGACAGACGGACTGCAGGCAAGCTGCAGCTGCGACGGCACAAGACCAAAATATGTGAAAATGGTTTGCCTCAAGGCACCCACATTGTCGCCAGCATGCAGAAGAATTTGTGTAATGCCTTTTTTGAACTGGTGTAATAAAAAACCTAATAAGGGTTTTCCAGCAAAACACCCGCCAAACATTTGAACTTGAAGTTTTCCATTGTATCTCACATAAGCTCTCCCAGGTTTCTTCCTTTAGAACCAGATTACCTTCCCTTTCCCATTTCTGTTTTACATACAGTGAGTTGCCTTTTCTCTGCCGTAAACCCTTGTATAATTTTGAGATGGTTTTCTGTTTTGAGCCTCCATGGTAAGCATCAATAAATACATTTAACAAAATATTATCCCATTTTACTTCTGCACATTCCTTTTGTATTTGATCTATATAATGGCGAATTTGAAGGTATCTATAGAAATCATCATTATTCAAACCAAATTGCCTCTTCAGATTCTCAAAGCTGTTCATAGACCCCTTATGTAAAAATGTGCAATATGATGTCAAACCTTGAGAACTCCATCTTTTAAAAATAGTGTCCTGTCTTTTTGGTACAAAATCTGGATCAAACGTGCACCATCTCAAAACCTTCACAGCATCCCTCAGATGATTTTGGGTAACGACCTTATTCCATACCTTAAGTGATAATCGAATCCATGAGTTTCCCAAATTAATTAACTTATTTGTTAACTCCTTATCTCCGATTGCAGCCTGAATCGGAAATTCCTCTGTTATAGCAATCTCAATCTCCTTCCATCTAGCACAATAGTCGGGGTTGCACCAATAAATTAATGTTCTCAGCTGAGCAGCTGCATAATAGTCTTTCAAGCACGGGAGTGCAACCCCACCTTTATTTTTGGTCAGTTGTAACCCCTGGTATCTGATTCTTGGTCTTTGTCCCTGCCAAATATACCTCGAGATTTGTTTATCCCATTCTTTTTAAAAAAAAAAAAAAAAATTAAATTTTAACAAAACAAATACATGTATGAACTCATAGTACGCGATGGTACCTACATTATAAATTCGATTATACATTTAAATTCGATTATACCTGTATTGTTCTGTATTATCTCCCCACCCACAACCCCCCTCCCCCACCCCCCAGTTAGAAAAAAGAGGAAAAAGGAGAAGCAGAAAGATAAAGCAATAAAAAAATTTAAAAAAGGAAAGAAAGAAAGAAAGAAAGAAGAAAGAAGGGAACCTGGAGACAAGAAGGAAACACTTCCAGCTAATTTCTTATTAAATTCTTTTTAGGGGTATCAAAACAATCCTGAAATTAAATATTTCCAATTCTTAATCCTAGTTTTAAAGTGAATGGGTTCCAAAGTTTCAAAAATAAATCATATTTATCTCTCAGATTATAAGTAGCTTTTTCTAATGGGATACAACTACGCATTTCTGCATACCATCTTGCAATTCTTATTTCATTGTGATCTTTCCAAGTGACCGCCACACATTTTTTTGCTATTGCTATTGCTATTTTGAGAAATCTTTCCTGATATTTATCTAAAATTAATCTTGGTAATATTCCTTTAGTATCTCCCAATAAAAACAACCTTGAATCCAATGGTATAGTCTTATTCATCAATTGTTCCAAAAAGCTTTTTAGGTCTTTCCAAAAAGGAGTTACCTTAGGACATGCCCATGTGGAGTGTAAAAAAGTACCCACATCCTGGTTGCATCTAAAACAAATTTCAGGTAAATTTGGATTTAAATTGTTTAATTTTTTCGGAGTTAAATATAGTTGATGTAAAAAATTGTATTGTACTAAACTATATCTCACATTAATAGTATTTTTCATACTTTCTAAACACAATCTTTCCCAACTTGGTTCATCAATGCTAATATTCAGATCTATTTCCCATCTTTGTCTTGATTTTTGAATTCCTGTCTTTGGACTAGATTTTTGTAACAATTTATACATTGAAGATATAATTTTTTTAGTTCCCTTGCCCTGAATCAGGGATTCAATTCCTTTAATTTGAAATAAAAACATTGAATTACCTAACTTTTCCCTTAAATAAGATTGTAATTGATAATTGAAAAAAATACTATTCCCTGGAATTTGATATTTGTTTCTCAATTGAGAAAATGTCAAAAAATTATTTCCTTCGTGGCAATCTCCCATATGTTTAATACCCTTCTGTTCCCAGACTTGTAATATTTGATTATTCCAAGCAAACGGCAGTAATCTATTTTTTACTAATGGAGTTTTAGCTGTTAGAAAAAATCTTTTATCATTAGCTTTAACTGTTTTCAACAATATATTAATTAAATGTTTTAGCAAAGGTGACTCTTGATCCTTAACTAATAGCTTCGCTTCTCATTTATAGATAAATTCTTCTGGGCATAGTTCTTTTATTTTATCCATTTCAATTTTAACCCATGCTGTTTTTCCACCCTCTTGATAAAAGGATGAAATAAAACTAATTTGTGCTGCCAGATAGTAATTTTTAAAATTTGGTAATTGCAGTCCCCCTAATTCAAATTTCCATGTTAATTTTTCCATAGACACTCTTGGCATTTTATCTTTCCAAAGAAAATTTCTCACAATTTTATTCAATTCTTGAAAAAAATTATTTGGTAAAGGTATAGGCAGTGTTTGAAATAAATACTGTAACCTCGGAAAAATATTCATCTTAATACAGTTCACTCTCCCTAGCAATGTAATTGGAAGATTCATCCATTTCTTCAAGTCCTCCTCAATTTTTTTAATTAGTGGTTTATAATTTAGTTTATACAGATTATTTAACTTATTATCTACTTTAACCCCTAAGTACTTCATGCCTTCTTTTTGCCATTTAAACTGACTTTCTCTTTTACATTGATCATAATTACCTTCAGAAAGAGGCATTATTTCAGTTTTATCTTTATTAATTTTATATCCTGATACTTTCCCATATTCTTCCAGTCTGAAATATAATTTTCTTAAGGATTCCAATGGTCTAGTAAGACAAATTAAAACATCATCTGCAAATAAAGTAATTTTGTGATTTTCCTGATTCACTTTAAATCCTTCAATGTCTAAATCTGATCTTATTAGCTCTGCCAGAGGTTCAATGGCCAATACAAATAAAGCCGGTGACAAGGGACATCCCTGTCTACTAGATCTTTCCAAATTAAATGATTGAGAAGATTGGCCATTTGTCACCACTTTGGCTTTAGGTTGTTTATAAAGAGCTTTTACCCAGTTAATGAAACCATTTCCTAATCCGTACTTCTCTAATACTTTAAATAAAAAATCCCATTCTAACCTGTCAAACGCCTTTTCAGCATCTAAAGCAACTGCTACGCTCAATTCCTTTCTTTTCTGTGCTAAATGTAAAATACTTATAAATCTTGCTACATTATCAGATATTTTCCTTTTTTTGACAAATCCAGTTTGGTCCTCTTTAACCAGCTTCGGTAAATATTCTGCCAATCTCCTTGCCAAAAATTTAGCAACTATTTTATAATCTGCATTCAACAATGATATTGGTCTATAAGAAGATGCATTTAAAGGGTCTTTCCCTTTTTTAAAAATTACGGTTATAATTGCCAGTGAGAAGGATTCTGGTAATGTAGAAGTTTTTTCCGCTTGATGTATCACTTCCATAAATACTGGTAACAACAAATCTTTAAATTTTTTTATAGAACTCAGGCGGGAAACCATCTTCCCCTGGAGATTTATTACTTGGTAAAGAATATAATACTTCCTCCACCTCTCTCAAAGTAAAAGAGGCATTTAGTCCCATCTGCTCCTCATTAGAGATTGTTGGTAATTGTATCTTGGATAAAAAATTATTTATCTTAATTTCATCCTTTTCAGATTCAGAATGGTACAGATTAGTGTAGAATTGCTTAAATACCTCGTTGATTTCTCTAGGTCTATAAGTAATAATGTTTTGATCTGTTCTAATTGAATTTATTGTTCTTGATATTTGTTCTTTCAGTTGCCATGCCAATACCTTGTGCGCTCTTTCTCCTAATTCATAATATCTTTGGTTAGTTCGTAATATTAGTTTTTCTGTTCTGTAAGTATGTAAAGTATTGTATTGAAATTTTTTATTTGCAAGTTGTGTTTTTTTCGTATCTGAAGAAATTTTCTGTAAGTCTTTTTCTAATACGGTGATTTATTTTTCTAATCTTTCAGATTCCTTCCTATAGTCTTTCTTTATCTTAGATGAGTAGCTTATAATTTGGCCTCTCAAATAAGCCTTCATTGCATCCCATACAATAAATTTATCATCAACTGAATTTAAATTTGTTTCCAAAAATAATTCAATTTGTCCTCGAATAAAATCACAAAAGTCTTGCCTTTTCAATAGTAAAGAGTTGAGTCTCCATCTATAGACTGACTGTTCTTTATCTGGCATCGTAATTTTCATTAATAATGGTGAGTGATCCGATAACAATCTAGCCTTGTAATCTATTTGTATTATTCTACCCCTTAATTGAGCTGAAATCAAAAATAGATCTATTCTAGAATATGTATCATGTCTATTGGAATAGAAGGAGTAGTCTCTTTCCCTGGGATGGCTTTTCCTCCAAACATCTATTAAATTTAAAATTTCCATTAAATTCAAGGTTGTCTTCGCTGCTCTTGTCCTTGTCGTTGTCCTTGATGATCTATCCATTACTGGATCTAAACAAAAATTGAAATCTCCCCCTATCAATATATTTTCATGTGCTTCCGCCAGATTTAAAAAGGTACCCTGCACAAACTTCTCATCATCTATATTTGGTGCATATATATTCATTAAGGTCCACAATTCTGAGAAAATTTGACAATGTACCATTACAAATCTACCTACTGGGTCACTTACAATATTTTGTATCTTAATTGGTAGCGTTTTCTTAAATAGGATAGCAACCCCTCTTGCTTTTGAATTAAAAGAAGATGCGACCATACTTCCTACCCAATCTCTCTTTAACTTTTGATGCTCTTTTTCCGTTAGATGTGTTTCTTGCAAGAAAGCTATATCTACTTCCAATTTTTTCATCTGTGTTAAAATTCTCTTCCTTTTTATCGGTCCATTTAACCCATTCACATTATAGCTTTAAAAATTTAATGTGTTATCCATTCATTCCTTTTTTTTTTCTTTTTTTTTCCCCCTTTTCCTTTTTTTTTTCATTTTTCCTTACCTTGATACCTCTTCCGGTATTTACATTGTGCCGTATTTCAGTGTGCTCCCCTCCATAGTCCAGGTATAAAAACAGAAAAGAAATAAGAAAGATAGAGAAATAGACCCTCCCTCTAATGTTGTTAATAAATAGATTAGCAACATTACCCCCCTCTATTATACGAGGTGTGGTCCGCACCACACTTGTGCCCATGATTATGGTGGAGCATCCACATTCTCCAACCCCCCCGATATATCAAGTACTTCTAAAAATTAACAATCCTTAATACAGTTAATCCCTTCTATAGTATACAGATATTATTAATAATCAATCATTCATGAATCTTCTTAAGCATTTCTCGTTGGCAATTCTTCCGCATACTCTTCTGCTTTGACAAAGTCTTTAAAAAAATTATTTTCTCCATTGTTGATCATAATCTTCAAAGTAGCCGGATGCAGTAAAATAAACCTATAGCCTTTCTTCCATAGAATATTTTTTGCCTTATTAAATTCTTTTTTTCTGCTCAACAAGGCATTACTGATGTCTGGGTAAAAGATTATTTTAGTACCTTCATGTTCTATTGGTTTTCCCTCTCTTATATTATTCCCGACTGTTTTGAAAACCAATTCTCGATCTTGGTATCTTAAAAATTTAATCAACACAGATCTTGGCTTTTGATTAGCCGAGGGTTTCGGTCTTAGAGCCCTATGTGCTCTTTCTATTTCCATCGAACCTTGTTTATCTATTCCCAGAGTGGTCACTATCCAATCTTGAAAAAAGTTAATTGGGTCTTCCCCCTCCACTCCCTCTGGCAAACCAACAATTTTAACATTATTTCTCCTGCTATAGTTTTCCAAGGCATCCAACTTCTCCGCCGTCTTTTTGCTTTCAATTGCTGCTGCAGTAATACTGTCTTCATTTTTTTCCACTCTAGATTTTAACATTTCATTCTCCATTTGCATATTATCCACTTTATTTGTCACTGTTTGAAATTTCTCCTCCATTTTTTTCAAAGCCTTACGAAATTTCTTGTTATCTCTCCTCATTAATTTGTTATCTCCTTCAATTTTCTTGAGCCTGTTAATAATTTCTTGAAGCATCGTTTTCATATTAGTCTCTGTATCTTCTTGCTTTTCTTCTTCTTCCTCATTTCCACTTCCACTGCTAGTGGAGTCTCCCGTTACCTCATTGTCACTCGAGTCCGAAACTCCAGACAAAACATCAGCAGCCTCTCGGCAAACAGTGGGCCTTTTTGGTAACTCACGGCGACTCCCTCGTATTTTGACCCGAGTCAAAGAGCGCTTGCTGGGAGTAGTAGACTCCAGCTTCATACCGGAGCCCTCCCCAGACTCACCGCCTGCCGAGGGGTCACCAAATCTAGTCCCCTGCTCCATCAGAGCTGTGGGCCTACCTTCGATTTTTTTTTCTTGGTTCCTTTGCTTGCTTCTGTGGCAGTTGTACTCCTCCTTTTACTTTCTTGGAAGGCATCCGTACGTTCTGTATTCTTTCTGATTTAATTTAAAGTACTTGATTCCTTTAGTTCGTCTTTTTTTAGCAGTTTAGGGCTTTGTTTCCGGGAGTGCTGAAAAGTTATGTCTACTCAGCCAAGCATTGGACACACCCCCCCCCGTTTATCCCATTCTTGAAATTGTTGGTCTGATATATCTAGTGGAAGTGATTGAAAGAGATACAACAGCCTCGGTAACATAACCATTTTGACCGATTCAATACGAGATCCAAAATTAAGATAAGGTATTAGGTCCCACCTCCTAATGTCTTCCCTGATCTTATTGTTCAATGGGAGGTAGTTAAGCAAGTGCAGTTTAGTCAGATCTATTGGAATGTTTATTCCCAGATATCTCATGGATTCAGCATCCCACCTCAAATTAAACTTTTCCCTTACTTTTACTGAGGGGCTATATTTGAAACTAAGAATTTGTGTTTTTATAACATTTAACTTATAGCCAGAGAAGGATCCATATCGTTCCAAAACATAAAATAACTGTAACAAAGACTGTTCAGGGTCTGACAAATACACCAATACGTCATCGGCAAATAAAGAAATCTTTTGTTCCCCTCCTTTCATTACTATTCCTTTGATATTATTATTCTGGATAATCCACTGACTCAAAGGTTCGATAAAAACCGCAAATAAAAGGGGGCTGATTGGACATCCCTGTCTTGTTCCTCTTTCTAGCAAAAATGGTTTTGAAACTATTCCGTTAATTTTAATTCTTGCACTTGGGCTATCATAAAGTGCCTGTATTGTTTTAATAAAAGTATTGTGAAATCCAAATCTATCTAAAGCTCTAAGCAAAAAAGACCAATTTACACAATCAAAGGCTTTTTCAGCATCTAACCCAACTAGGACTGCTTCTAAGTTAAATTTTGTTATGTGGTCAATTATGTGCAATGTCCTTCTAATGTTGTCTTGGGTTTGTCTCCCTCGAACAAACCCTGTCTGATCCAGGCTAATAATTTGTGGTAGCAAACACTCTAATCGTTTGGCTAGTATATGTGAGTAAAAATTTTGTAATCCTGGTTGAGTACGCTCACTGGCCTAAAATTACTGGCATTGAAGTTTGAGCATATAATTGGGAAGATAACTGGAACATCAGAGTTAGAGTACAAAGGTAGGAAAGTCTCACTTTAAGAGTTGGAACATTTCTGACACATCTCCCACCTTTGTTGATCCATCTGCTTCTATCTGAGGCGACAAACTACCTGCTGACATTTATTGCAAACCTAGACACCCACACCATCAAGACCACACCTCATATCCTGTCCCTTGAAAGAATCAGTTTCTCTGTCTCAACTTCATTATTTCTTGAGATGAAGCCTTTCACTGCAGGATGTCTGAGGTGCTCTCTTTTCAGGAACCGCAATCTGTGTGGATCAGAAGGAGAGAAGAAGGTGCACAAGGAATGTAGGCTTCCTGAAATTGGAAATTTCATTATTCATAATATTGGGTTACCCAGTTAGAATATGAATTGTTGTATGTTGAGTTTGCATTTGCCTTCACCCTGGCAGTGTTGAAGGTCAAAGACAGGTTGATGTGGGAATGGGAAGTTGAAATAGGAGGTCAGGGTGGCCAAAATGGATAGAATGTAGCTGTTCTGCAAAACAGTTACCTAGTCTACATATGGCCTTGACAATGAAGAGAAGGTTGCATAGAGAGCTCCAAATACCATGAATGGGAACCACCCTTCTTTCTGTGGTTTGGATGTGTAAGTAATATTTAACTTCATGCTGCATCTGCAAGGTTGCCAGCATAATCAAGGACCAGTCTCGCACCGGTCACTCCCACATCTCCCCTTTTCCATCAGACAAGAGGTACAGATGTTTGAAAACACATACCTCCAGATTCGGGGACAATTTTTTCCCAGCTGTTATCAGGCAACTGAATGGTCATCTCATCAACTAGAGTGTGATCTTGACCTCCCATCTACCTAATTGTAGACCTTTGAACTATCTTTCATCAAACTTTATCTTGCACGAAATGTTGTACCCTTTATCTGTGTTCTGTGGACAACTTGATTGTAATCATGTATGATCTTTGACTGGATAGCACGCAAACAAAAGCTTTTGAGAAAGAAATCCAGAGCGCCGGTCTTGGTTGATGAAGACTTGGCTGTTAACGTTACAGCAATTAAATTTGGATTGCACAAGGCTTCAGATTTGATGGAAGAGCTGGTGCCATGATACACTAAGGCTGGAAGAGATCACAGAGCAACTAAGAACAAAGTTTTGGAAGGATTTGAAAAACAAAATGATGTTTAATTAGAAATTTATGTTGGTTTACAAGCACAGGAATGAAAGGTGAATGGAGTTTATTTCTTGTAACATCAGGAAGGTGTGGGCAACTTCAAGTTTATGGAGAGCAGCCACAGTAGAGGCCTAAATGTGGTGCCAAAGCTCAAATGTACTGGGATTTTTCCAGTATCATACTGGGAAAACCATCTTGTTCTTCCTATTGGAGCTCGTTACGAATGTGGATTCCTGAGCTCGAAGGTACGCGGATAAATAACTTCATTGTTTATGGTTTTATTTATTACTGTTTCATGTGTTTGTTTTCAAATAGTTGCAGAAGCATTAATAATTATAAGTCTTAGATATTTAAAAATATAACCTCCCTGTTTGAAAATGATTTGAGGCTCCAATGAGAGCCTTGCCTTCAGATAGGCTGTTTGTGTATTCGGAAACAGGGCATTTTGGTTTATGCACTATGATTTCTCAGGCCTCCAGTTCCTGTTCCTGATGCCCAAGGCTCATTTGGCTCTCCAGATCTGGTTCAGAGGAAAAATAGTCAACTAGCGAGTCAAATCAAAATTGACTCGATTGATTTGACTCTGTCTTCAGTTACGTCACATGGAGCATTTTCCTTGGGTACAAAATAAAAATCTGTCTCTGGCATTTTGACAGTGTGCTTTGGGTGACTATTTTTCAGAAATAAGCCAGGTTCTGTGGATTGGAGTACAATTTCAATACTGAAAACAATTTATTAAAAAAAAAAAAATCTGAACTATAAATGTTTAGTTTTAATGTGTTTTGGATATGAAGTTTTTGTAGCATGAATTATGTTGAAATAAACTTGGCAAAATCTTTTTGTCTTTTAGATGAGTTTTGTTGATAAGATCAGCATTTCCTACCCATTCTTAATTTCAGGTGATGGCAAGCCACTTCCTTGAACTGTTGTATTTTATCTGACAAAGTTATACCTACATTGCTATTGGATAGGGAGTTTCACCAACACTGAAATGCCAATATATTCCCAAGCTGGGAAATTCTGTGACTTGGGAAGCTTGAAGAAAGATGGCTTTGCATTTGTCCTTTTTACATGGTAAATTTTGAAATTTTTGGAGGTGCTATTAAAACATCGTAAGTTGGTGCATTCCATTATACAAATGGTGTGCCTACTGCAACTAGAGGTCACTAGAGATGAAGACTGATAATGTTTAGAAAATTGGATTACATTTATGGTCTAGAGTCAAGTTCTTTATATTTATGAGATGTGTTCATATGTTAAATTGGAAAGTATTGAACTCCATACCTATAATAGACACAAAAAGCTGGAGTAACTCAGCGGGACAGGCAGCATCTCTGGAGAGAAGGAATGTGACGTTTTGGGTCCACTCCAGACCTATAAAATGGTCTTGAGTTATTAATTTCAGATTTCCAGTTTCGGGAAACCAGAGTACCTGTGGAAACCTACGTAGTCACAGGGAGAATGTGCAAACTCCACACTGACAGCAGCTGAGATCAAGATCGAACCTGGGTTTCCGGCACTGTAAGACAGCAGCGCTGCCAACTACGTTACTGTGCCATCCACAGTTGAGGATGAAAACTGCCTGGCACTTGCATGAAGTTGCTCATGAACTAGATGTACATCCTGCCCTATAATGCTCTTTAAAGAAAAAAATCTTACTCAGTCCGAATAGTTGACGACCTTGTAATGAGACAGTGCGTAGCAGTTTTAGTCTGATTAGAGGACAAAGTTTTTGTCTATTTACTTTATCAATCTCTGCCAGAATATTGAATGTTTTGTTTGCCTCTCATTCTTCTAAATTCAAGTGAAACAAGTTCAAGCTTACTCAATTTGTCATGATAACTCTAACCACTTTATCATTGGAATCAATTTAATGAAGCTTTGCTGTACTGACTCCAAAACTGCCCCATCTCACCAAAGTTACTTTGCTTTTATCTAAGTATTCAAGGCTCGGAAATTAAAAAATGGGGACGTGGGAAAGCAGGAGTAAGAAACAACAGCAATCATGGAGGTTATGGATGAAAAGAATGTGCAAGATCATATTCGACAGCGGAATTTTAAATGGTTTAAAGTTAAAGTGTCATATTGGAGTTCTAGAAGCAGGCAACAGAAAAGTTAATTGCCTGTGGAAAAATGGGACATGGTACTGTTGGAAACATGGAACCTGATTGCATGTTTAAAAATCCAGCAATTTGGATATGAGGAAGAAATAGGTGTCAGGGATAATTCATCAGACATGAGGTAATGGCTTCAATGAAAGAAAGC
Organism: Rhinoraja longicauda; assembly: GCF_053455715.1. NCBI lineage: Eukaryota > Metazoa > Chordata > Chondrichthyes > Rajiformes > Arhynchobatidae > Rhinoraja > Rhinoraja longicauda. The sequence goes on from NC_135954.1 coordinate 50,511,919, forward strand.
CTTGCTGACAGTATTTTAATTTATTTTGCTGTAAGCTTATCCTATTCATCTTCACTTTTAGATATCGGAGGTGTAGTGATGACATCACGATTTCGTGCGCTTGGTGGGAGGACAAACCACATGCGTGTTCTCGAGATGCCAAGAGACAAACATCGATCAGAAGTTGTCTGCAATGTTCACTTCCTGGACAGTAGTGTACAAAGCTTCAAAATCAATGTAAGTTGCTTCCGTATTCTGTTAGCAGCAATTAAGTCTGTGAATAATACTTGTTCACCATTTCACTACATTGGAACAAAAATAATCAATTGGTTTTTGACCTAATGAGCACTATCACACACAGACTTCATTTTTGTACATTTTCATTTGACATGAGCATCTCATGTCTATTGCCTGAATTCGTAGAAGTTCATAGCTTGTCATCCTTAAATCTATGGAAAATGTTTGTATATTGCAGCAAAGTAGCTACATAAATTTAATGTGGACAGCCATCAAACTGTTCAACGTTGTACATACTACTTTGACTAAGGCATTCATTGCATTTTTTACTCCTCCTGAAAATATTCAAAATAATGGTGTAATTTTGTTTCTTCTCCCGTTCCAAATAAACTGAACCATCCAACATGCAGTGCCCTTGACTTGTCACATGCTTGTCCACTTTTTGACTTCTCTATATTATGGACACACACTACACAGATTTTTCTGTGGATAAAGCTACCAATTTGGCAAATAAATCTTAAAATCAGATTATTGTGAAATCAATATTTGAAGTTATATAAAATATTGAAAAATGTTTTGGAGAAAATAAAGTTTAGAAGAATGAATGCACTACTCTTGACTGGCCAAAAATGTTCCCCCAAAGTGGGGGATATGGTCCATAATAGGCCAGAGTGCAGCCAAAATCCAATTATTTGGATCTCTTGTGTATGAAGAATAGCAGATGACAAAGTTTGCTATACTTAGAAAAAACTATAAATCCAGAAAAAAATCCAGTAGGGCCATTCTGGCCATTCCGTACCATCCACCTGTTTTCCGTCCCTTGAACTCACTATCTTCCCAGTGATCATAGCACTCGGGGACAAACGAACCTGCAAATGCTGGAATCTTGAGCAAAAAAACAAACTGCTGTAGGAAATCAATGGGTCAGATTGAACAAGTGTCCTTATCCGAAATGTCACCTGTCCATTCCCTCCACAGATGCTGCCTGACCTGCTGAGTTCCTCCAGCAAATTATTTTTTTGCCTGCTGTGCACTCTTTGCTTTTCTTCATACTACAATTCATCAATTCTTACCTACTTTCAGGTGTTTTTTGAAAGGTTGGTAATGACTATTAGTCTGAACGAATGAACACTTGGAAAACACACCCAACAAATGTTTACAAAGCAAAATCCACTGCACCCAGCTTTGGGAATAACTCAAATCCAAGACTAAACTTTCTACCGAGGTGGAGGTTTTCAAGTAAAAATGTCAACAAAGTAATTGAAAAACAATGAAGATAATTCAAAAATCTCTGATTTAACCTATGAATATTTAATTAGAATTAAATTTGTGATTATTTTGATTTATCTAAGTTAAAAATCCAATTATGGATATGATTTTTAAATTCATATTCAGGATTTGGATGTTCTTGGGATGATCATCAGTTATTGACCATTCCAGTTGCACTTGAGGTGGTGGCAGTGAGAGTCTTTCTCAAACACTGCAGTCCTTCTATCAAAGATACTCCCTCAGTACTGTTGATTATGGATTTCCAGGATTTAGACCCTTTGATGACGGAAGAACAGCGATTATATTTCAAAGTCAGGATGATCTAAGCGTTGGAAAGGAACCTTGCAGGTTGGGGCATTCCCATTTTTCAGCTACCCTTGTCTTCCTTGGTGATGGAGGTTGCAGGTTTTGAAGGAACTGTCAGGGTAGCCTGAGAGAATAACTGGAGTACTTTTTCTAATTATGCCAGCAGGACACAGCAGCCACTGTGCACTGCTGGCATAATGAATCTGGAGCAAAGGAGGCTGAGGGGTGACCTCATTATAAAATCTTGAGGAGCATAGATAGATTTTTTTCCAGGCTAGGGAAGTCTAAAACCAGAGGGACTAGTTTAAGATGAAGGGGAAAAAAAATAATGTAAACCTGAGGGGCATGCTTCCGCACAAAGGCTGGTAGGTACATCAAAGAAGATGGCATGAGGTGGTAGGGGCTGGTATACTTACAGCATTTAAAAGATATTCAAACAGGTATGTGGGATATGGGCCAAACGCTGGCAAATTGGATTAACATAGCTCAGCATCTTGATTGACATGTACATGTTGAGTCCAAGCTCCTATTATATGTGTTGTGTGATTCATTAAATCTATGAAAATACCATTTTCACAATAGATGGCTTTGTGGGGAAACTATGCAGATGATCTAATCTCAGGGTGATTTTCTTTGGTCTCAACACAAAATAGCAGCTTTGTTTCATTTTGCAGAAGCAAGACACTGGTCAAGTTCTATTGAATATGGCCTATAAACACCTGGGATTGATTGAAAAGGAATATTTTGGTTTACAATTTATAGATGATTCGTTGGAATGTCCTGTGAGTATATCTATCATTAAAGTATACTTTTATTGTGCATGCGTTTTACTACTAACTTGATTGGAAAAACTAACATGGATTCACTAATTTCATGCACAGAGGTGGCTTGAACCGAGCAAACCTATCAGGAAACAGCTTAAAGGTAAGTAGATTCACTTGCAGAAACTAAATGTTGTTAACATCACAAACCTACTAGGTTAATTTCATTCAGCTGCAGTGTTGGTAATAATAATCTTCAAATCTAATGTAGGAAGTATCTAAAGGAATACGTGACTCTAAGTAGACAGTCATATTTTGGAATGTACTTTTATTTTTTTAGAAAGGAAAATGAGCTCTTCCCAAACCCCCCCCCTAACAAATATTTTTAAACTTTAGTCTTTATGGCAAGAAGATAACTGGAAAATGTCATTAAGGAAGCAGTGAGGATAACCGTACAAGAATTTAAATTAAAATATATTTCCTTACTTTGTCCTGTAGGCTTTGAGCAAGAAGTTCATGTCACTTGATACTGACCTATATGATAATACATTCAATCATGCAGAAAGACAGCAAGAAAACAGGTCCTTTAGGCCACCGAGCCACCCATTGACACTAATCTTATATTAATCTATTTTTGTTAATTCTTCCCACATTCCCAGCAATTCCCCCAAATTCTGCCATTCACATGCATGCTCAGGCAAAATAACCTACCAACCCAATTGCCTTGGGGATGTGGGAGGAAACCGGAGCAGCTGGAGGAAACACGCATGGCCTCATGGAGAACATGCAGACAACACTCGAGTTCATGATTGAACCCAGGTCTCTTTCACTGTGAGCCAATGACTCTATTAGCTGTGCCACAATGCCATTTATAATTACGTATTTAGCATTTGCAGTTATGTTGGTGTTGACTTGCTGGTAAGTGTTATCATAGAATCTCAGAAATGATGGCAAACTCCCTGGTCTCCAAAGGAGGATATTAGGTTACTTCCATTGCCCAACACTTGATCCAGAGCCTGAATTAAATGGTGCAATGGTGTACTTTATAATCCTGCTAGAATTTCTCCTTCAACCACGGTCTTGGGGATTACGTTCCATATTTACGTAATTTGCCACTTCAGAACCCACAACACTGGACTTGAAGCAATTTGTTCTCAATCTTGAGGAACTGTCTAAGACGGTGATGATTCTACAGATCAAACATGCAATCTGTATTGCCAAAAGTTAAATATTTAAATTTTGCTTTAGAGCCTAATGTTTTTTAACTATGCACATTAATGGCACTAACCATTGAAGCATTGAATAGACTGTGGAATGCTTAATGTCTAGGGTTTGCGGAAATCAATACAGATTTTGTAGGCATTCCACTTGAACTGAACTCCAGATCATGTCCAGTGCCCTCCATAATATTTGGGACAAAGACCTATCATTTATTTATGTGCCTCTGTACTACACAATTTGAGATTTGTAATAGAAAAAATCACATGTGGTTAAAGTGCACATTGTCAGATTTTAATAAAGGTCATTTTTATACGTTTTGGTTTCACCATGTAGAAATTACAACAGTGTTTATACATAGTCCTCCCATTTTAGGGCGCCATAATGTTTGGGACACAGCAATGTCATGTAAATGCAAGTAGTCATGTTTAGTATTTTGGCGCATATCCTTTGCATGCAATTACTGCTTGAAGTCTGCGATTCATGGACATCACCAGTTGCTGGGTGTCTTCTCTGGTGATGCTCTGCCAGGCCTGTATTGCAGCCATCTTTAGCTTATGCCTGTTTTAGAGGCTAGTCCCCTTCAGTTTTCTCTTCAGCATATAGAAGGCATGCTCAATTGGGTTCAGGTTGGGTGATTGACTTGGCCACTCAAGAATTGACCATTTTTTAGCTTTGAAAAACTCCTTTGGTGCTTTAGCAGTATGTTTGGGATCATTGTCTTGTAGAATGAACTGCCGGCCAATGAGGCATTTGTTTGAACTTGAGCAGATAGGATGTATCTATACACTTCAGAATTCATTATGCTACTACCATCAGCAGTTGTATCATCAATGACGATAAGTGGGCCAGTACCTTCAGCAGCCATACATGCCCAGGCCATAACACCCCCACCACCCTGTTTCACAGATGAGGTGGTATGCATTGGATCTTGGGCAGTTCTTTCTCTCCTCCATACTTTGCTCTTGCCATCACTCTGATATAAGTTAATATTTGTCTCATCTATCCACAAGACCTTTTTCCAGAACTGTGGTTGCTCTTTTAAGTACTTCTTGGCAAACTGTAACCTGGTGATTCTATTTTTGTTTTTGTGTTTCTGATCTGTCGGACAGGTGTTTGGGGATTTTTCTTTATTATAGAGAGAATTCTTCTGTCATCAGCAGTGGAGGTCTTCCTTAGCTTGCCAGTCCCTTTGCGATTAGTAAGCTCACCAGTGCTCTCTTTCTTCGTAATGATGTTCCAAACAGTTGATTTTGGTAAGCCTCAGGTTTGGCTGATGTCTCTAACAGTTTTATTCTTGTTTCTCCATCTCATTATGGCTTCTTTGACATTCATTGGCACAACTTTGGTCCTCATGTTGATAAACAGCAATAAATGTTTCCAAAGGTGACGGAAAGACGAGGAAAAACTAGGTGCTGAGAGCTCTCTTATACCTGCATTAAGAAGGCATTTAAACACACCTGAGCAATTGTAAACACCTGTGAAGCCATGTGTCCCAAACATTATGGTGCCCTAAAATGGAGGGACTATGTACAAACACAGCTGTAATTTCTACATGGTGAAACCAAAATGTATAAAAATACCCTTTAATAAAATCTGACACGGTGCACTTTAACCACATGTGATTTTTTTTCCATTACAGATCTCAAATTGTGGAGTACAGAGGCAAATAAATAAATGATGAATCTTTGTCCCAAATATTATGGAGGGCACTGTAACATCGCACTGACAAAGTAGCAGTCTGTTGAAGATTGCACTCTGATTTCTCTGCATATTATCTTTGTAATGGATAGAATATTATATGAAGATGATTACATTTATTGGGAGAATTTATCTAACCACTTTGTCCCTAATGTAATCTTATCCCAAATTACAGAAGTAGAAAACACAATTGGGTGTTTCCGTAAGTAAGGCTACCAACTTGTGACAAATTTGAAAGTTATTAAATCATTATAAGATACCACAGCATTAAAAATTGGCCCACTTATGACCGTTTTGAGCTACTTTGTGATCAAAATCGACCATAATTTGACCAATTTAATACGTTCAAAATTTGGGAAAAAAAAGATATAAAATTAATTATAAGACATATGGGACACTTACTGATTTCTATGCTCCCTTACAAAATGTCGGCACCTAACCCACTACAAGGCCCGTAGTTTACGCCAGGGTCATTATAATTGCGTTGTTTGAATTTTTTTAATCGCAACGGATGCAAAAAAAAAAGTTATAGTGCTATAAATAGCATTCACAACATTACTCAATGGGAGGGACAACAGAATGAGACATCGCTAAAATAGGTGAACAAACTAGATTTTTATTTCATGATTTTAAGTTCTATTCATTATTAAGTATTTCAATGGAAAGCTTAAACACAAAATATAAACAATAAGAAAAGAAACAATAAAAATAAAAACGGTGTCTCTGCTTTCAATTCACACAACTCCACGTGACCAAATGGACACTGCTACTCATGTTCTGCTGCAAAAATGGAGCATCAGAAAACCATCCTATTGGGTGATAAATGATAAAAATAATAAGCATAATCAGAATTTGGCTTGTATAGAATGATTTAGTTGTGAAATTGATGTTATCTTTCTGGTATAAATTAGCCTAAGGATTTGATGAAATCCTGCTTGAAAAATGTCACAAAAAAAGGCAAGAAAACACGGGCATATCTGATATTTTTCTTTGTAAAAACAGATCCATTTATTTTTGCTTCATCTCATTATTTTGGCTATACACCATGATCTATACTACTTTAAATACAGGCTATGAAACAATGGGAATATTACATAAAAAACAGGAAAATAACCTGAAAGTTGGAGACCAAGTGCTGTATTTACGGAAACACCCATTTACTGGAGCCAAGTATCAATGATGGAGTGATGTAACAAAGCTGCCTTGAATTAGTTTTCCCCAATCTGTCCTATTTTGGAATTGGAACCTGTTGTTCTCTGGGACTTAAAGCTACTCCACCTTCAGCCCAGTGGTGTAACGGTAGAGCTGCTGCCTCACAGTAGCAGAGACCTGGGTTAAATCCTGACCTCAGGTGCTGTCTGTGTGAAGTTTGCACATTCACCCGATGAATTTCCTCCTGTATGCTCCAGTTTCCTCTCACTTCCCAAAAATGTACAGATTTGTAGGTAAATTGGCTTATGTAAAGTGCCTGAGTGCATAAGTGTGAAAGTGGGTGCAGGAAAGTGTGATGACGTACAATTAGTGTGAACAGGTGATTGATGGTGAGGTCACGGTGGGCTGAAGGGCCTGTTTCCGTGCTGTGACTTTCAACCAAAAAAAATTTACGTTGCTTAAAACAGGTTTAGTCATTTCATTTTTGAAATAGTGTTAAAATTATTGAATAGTCTGATCGTTAGATCTGTCTTTTGAACTCCAACCTGGATTGAATTCCATACGATGACAAAGCCAAAGTGGTCTGGCTGTTGGTAGTGAGAGTGCTTAAGGAGTCTCAGGAGACTCATTTCAGTTTATAGTGAGTTCTATCATAAATGCACAAAATGTTTGAAATGTGCATCACAAACTCTTGGATGAAGCACACACTATATATATTTTCAAACAATGATGGGCAAGCTTTGACGTGTATTTGGAGACGCAAGGAACTGCAGAAGATGGAACCTTGTACAAACACAAAGTACTGGAGTAAATAGATGGGTCAGGCAGCTTTTGTGGCAGGAATAGATAGATGATATTTCTGATCAGGACCCAATCTGAAGAAGGGTCCCCATATGAAACTTCGGCCATCCATTCCCTCCACAGACGCTGTCTCACCAGCTGAGGTACTCCAGCATTTTGTTTTGTTAACATGTATTTGACATTGCTAGACCTGAGTGATTAATTTGGATGCTGGCAGTTGAATTAGAAAAAAAATATTTATTAGCACTAACAATTATACATAAGAAATTTTAAAATAAAATGTTTGTTTCAACTAAAATATTTCAGGGGATGCACTAAATTTTCGAGTGAGATTTTTTGTAACTGACCCAAATTCTCTACAACAAGAACAGACAAGGTAGGCTTTGTCCTGTAAGTACTACTTATAAAATACTAGTTCAATGTAATGTACATACTGAACTTTTGCAAGTGGTTTTTCAACAGATGATTCTTTAAAAAAAATGTTAGATGCTACACTATGCCCAGAATTGAAATATTGGGAACACTCTTTTCTGTTTGAAATCTTACAGTTAGTGAAAAATCTAGCTCTTGAGTCTTAAATCCAACACTTAAATCCAACATACCCCAAAGACGTACAGGTGTGTAGGTTAATTGGCTGGGTAAATGTAAATGTAAAAATTGTCCCTAGTGGGTGTAGGATAGTGTTAATGTACGGGGATCGCTGGGCGGCACGGACTTGGTGGGCCGAAAAGGCCTGTTTCCGGCTGTATATATATGATATGATATGATATGATGATGTAATGGCCGCCGAGGTTGCCTAATGTAATTACAGGCTGGATTTTTGTCCCAAGAATTCTGTGTTTTCAGGTAATTTTGTAGCATTCCCAAGATTAAAAATGGTCATTGAGTGACTTATTAGTTGTAAGTTGTTCTTGCTGTGGAACGTTTCTCCAAATTCTATATCTTGAGTTTCATTCACATTCTGCCTATGGATCTAACATGAAGCAATCAAATCTCATAGGTTTTCATTTGGTATTGACGAAAGATTGAACACCAAAAAAACCTAAGCAACAGATTAGTTGAAAAATCTTACTTTTATTTTTGCAAAAACTGTTTTTAAATTGCTTCCTTTTTTCATTTTTGAAACTTCCAGTAAGAAATGCTGCCTTGCACAGATTTTTGAGCTTTAGTTTCAATTTTTATTGTTTGTTTAAGTTGCCCTTTGTTCATCTCGTAGGCCTCCCCATCGACCTTACTAACATTTTTGCCCATGAATGATTTGAATCTGATAATCGTACATAGTGCACTAACGTTAATAAATAACATATTCCACTACTTGCTGAGAACTGAGCAAGTTGAAGTACTCTGGATGCCCTTTTTAAATGAAAAAAAATAGCTGTAATCTCATTGATGGGACAAAACCTGCTGGAGACTACATAACATTTTATTACAAAGAGCATTGTTGTCCAAATGCGAATGGTGGGGAGGAAATCCAAAACATTTCTATTATTCCAGCAGCAAGAATTGTGTTACAATTGCTGCTATTTAACATTTGTTTCAAGTAATATTTTGTTAGTGGTAACAATTGATGGGCTTAGGCAAGACATAATTTGAATATTTTTAACTTCTTAATGTCTATTTATTTATGCATGTTAAATTTTCAAATGTTGCTGTCCAGCTTGTCCCAGATAAAGCATTTACAAAGCAAAATATATCAAATCATTAAACCACCTATTTGTCAATGCCTTCTGTACTTCTACGTGCCATAAGTTAATTTTTGAATTTTCTGTCTGTGTTACAGGCACTTGTACTTTTTACAACTAAAGAAAGAATTTACTGATGGACGGTAATTATTTCCTTTTGGATGCAAAAGACATTCTTAAAACTGTAGCTTTGGACAGGCCAAAATTCTGAACTGTTTGGGTTCACCCGCATTGGATTACTTTTTCATTTGAAGGGGTTGTAAGAACAGTTTAGTTGCATGTCTACCATGTGCAAAGAAGTTATCAAATTGTGCAGTTATAGAGTCATAAAGCGTGGAAACAGGCCCTTCGGCCCAACTTGCCAACATGTCCCACACCGGCCAACATGTCCTAGCTACCTTATCATATCCCCCCAAACCTGTCCCATCCATGTACTTGTCCAACTGCTTCTTCAACGTTGGGATAGTCCCTGCCTCAACTACCCCCTCTGGCAGCTCGTTCCATACACCAACTACTCTTTGTGTGAAAAAGTCACCCCTCAGATTCCTATTAAATCTTTTCCCCTTCACCTTAAATCTATGTCATCGATTCACCTACTTGCGGCAAGAGACTCTGTGCAACTACTCAATCTATTCCTCTCATGATTTTATATACCTCTATAAGATCACCCCCTCATCCTCTTGCATTTCAAGGAATAGTCCCAGCCTACTCAACCTTTTTCAAGAGTTTTCAATAGAGATTTAGCTCTTGGGGCTAAAGGAATCAAGGGATATGGGGAAAAAGCAGGAACGGGGCACTGATTTTAGATGATCAGCAATGATCATATTGAATGGTGGTGCTGGCTCGAAGGGATGAATGGTCTACTCCTGCACCTATTTTTCTATGTTTCTAACCTCTCCCTATAGCTCAGAACCTCTGGTCCTGGCAACATCCTCCTAAATCTCTGTACCCTTTCCAGCTTGACTACATCTTTCCTATAACATGGCGCCCAGAACTAAACACAATATGCTGAATGAGGCCTCACCAACGACTTAGACAATTGCAACATGACCTCACAACTTCTATACTCTATACTCTGATGTGTCAAAAGCCTTTTTGACCTCCCTATCTACCTGTGACAACAACTTCAGGGAACCATGCACCTGCACTCCTGGATCCTTCTGCTTTACAATACTCCCCAGAACCCTACCATTCACTGTGTAGGACCTGCCCATGTTAGACTTCCCAAAATTCACCACCTCACATTTCTCTGCATTAAATTCCATCAACCATTCCTCAGCCCACCTGGCCAATCGATCAAGATCCTGCTGCAATTTTTCACAACCATACGATACGATAATACTTTATTGTCCGATCAAGTCTAAAATGTTTCTTGCATCTCAGCAGCTCCACTTGCAACATCAACAAAGACAAAGAATGTAAGACAAACAACGAGGATATATATATTCACCATAGCATTACAATCACAAATGGCGACACATTCAAGACCCTTCAACGTACATTTGATCTGGGATTATGTTCTATGTTTAGTTTCAGGATTGACTGGTGCACAAAAGAGTGCTTCAGTCTAACCTTATTAAATCTTGGTACCCTGTACCTCCGATTTGATGGTAACAATACGTATTCACTGTTCAGGACATGGTCGGGGTCAGAGACAATGTTGTTGGCCAACCTTAGCATGTTATTGTGGTAGGCTGATTCATAGAGTTTCTCAAGGGGTTGACCGATGATCTTTGAGCAGATTTTCATTTGGTGGAGCAGTTTTGACTTTAAAGTGGTAGACAAACACGTACCATGTAGTATTACAATACTGAAGAACATTCATAATCACAGAAGTAAGGAACAAAAGAAGAAATCTTCACTATCTGCAAAACCACCCACTTTTGTATCATCTGCAAACTTGCTAATCTTGCCATGTAAATCATGTAATCTTGCCATGTAATCTTCTTATGTAAATCATTGACATTGATGACCAGATAGTTATGGGCCAAAAGGCTGATTTTATTTTGTTAAACTGGACTATAGCTTAACTAGTCAATTTGCTTAATGATATTCCAATCAAGCTTTACTTGTGCATTATTTAGACTTAAGACTTTAGAGATATAATAATAGACAATAGACAATAGGTGCAGGAGTAGGCCATTCAGCCCTTCGAGCCAGCACCGCCATTCAATGCGATCATGGCTGATCACTCTCAATCAGTACCCTGTTCCTGCCTTCTCCCCATACCCCCTCACTCCGCTATCCTTAAGAGCTCTATCCAGCACTCTCTTGAAAGCATCCAACGAACTGGCCTCCACTGCCTTCTGAGGCAGAGAATTCCACACCTTCACCACTCTCTGACTGAAAAAGTTCTTCCTCATCTCCGTTCTAAATGGCCTACCCCTTATTCTTAAACTGTGGCCCCTTGTTCTGGACTCCCCCAACATTGGGAACATGTTTCCTGCCTCTAATGTGTCCAATCCCCTAATTATCTTATATGTTTCAATAAGATCCCCCCTCATCCTTCTAAATTCCAGTGTATACAAGCCCAATCGCTCCAGCCTTTCAACATACGACAGTCCCGCCATTCCGGGAATTAACCTAGTGAACCTACGCTGCACGCCCTCCATAGCAAGAATATCCTTCCTCAAATTTGGAGACCAAAACTGCACACAGTACTCCAGGTGCGGTCTCACCAGGGCCCGGTACAACTGCAGAAGGACCTCTTTGCTCCTATACTCAACTCCTCTTGTTACGAAGGCCAACATTCCATTGGCTTTCGTCACTGCCTGCTGTACCTGCATGCTTCCTTTCATTGACTGATGCACTAGGACACCCAGATTTCGTTGAACACCCACTCCTCCTAACTTGACACCATTCAGATAATAATCTGCCTTTCTATTCTTACTTCCAAAGTGAATAACCTCACACTTATCTACATTAAACTGCATCTGCCATGTATCCGCCCACTCACACAACCTGTCCAAGTCACCCTGCAGCCTTATTGCATCTTCCTCACAATTCACACTACCCCCCAGCTTAGTATCATCTGCAAATTTGCTAATGGTACTTTTAATCCCTTCGTCTAAGTCATTAATGTATATCGTAAATAGCTGGGGTCCCAGCACCGAACCTTGCGGTACCCCACTGGTCACTGCCTCCCATTCCGAAAGGGACCCATTTATCCCCACTCTTTGCTTTCTGTCTGTCAACCAATTTTCTATCCATGTCAGTACCCTACCCCCAATACCATGTGCCCTAATTTTGCCCACTAATCTCCTGTGTGGGACCTTGTCGAAGGCTTTCTGATTGTCGAGGTACACCACATCCACTGACTCTCCCCTGTCAATTTTCCTAGTTACATCCTCAAACAAATTCCAGTAGATTTGTCAAGCATGATTTCCCCTTCGTAAATCCATGCTGACTCGGAATGATCCCGTTACTGCTATCCAAATGCTCAGCAATTTCGTCTTTTATAATTGACTCCAGCATCTTCCCCACCACTGATGTCAGACTAACTGGTCTATAATTACCCGTTTTCTCTCTCCCTCCTTTCTTAAAAAGTGGGGTAACATTTGCTATCCTCCAATCCACCGGAACTGATCCTGAAGCTATAGAACATTGAAAAATGATCTCCAATGCTTCCACTATTTCTAGAGCCACCTCCTTAAGTACTCTGGGATGCAGACCATCAGGCCCTGGGGATTTATCAGCCTTCAGTCCCATCAGTCTACCCAAAACCATTTCCTGCCTAATGTGGATTTCCTTCAGTTCCTCCATCACCCTAGGTTCTCCGGCCCCTAGAACATTTGGGAGATTGTGTGTATCTTCCTCAGTGAAGACAGATCCAAAGTAACGGTTTAACTCGTCTGCCATTTCTTTGTTCCCCATAATAAATTCCCCTGTTTCTGTCTTCAAGGGACCCACATTTGCCTTGACTATTTTTTTCCTCTTCACGTACCTAAAAAAACTTTTGCTATCCTCCTTTATATTATTGGCTAGTTTACCCTCGTACCTCATCTTTTCTCCCCGTATTGCCTTTTTAGTTAAGGTGGTCTTCAGCCCACTGAGTCTGTGATGACCAGCAATCACCCTGTACATTACCACTATCCTAAACTCTAGGGGCAATTTCCAAAAGCCAATGACTCTACAAACCTGTACATCTTTGGAGTGTGGGAGGAAACTGGGGCACCCGGAGAAAACCCACGCGGTCACGGAGAATGTACAAACTCCGTATAACCAGCACCCAGAGTTGGGAGCGAACTGGGTTTCCGCTGTAAGGCAGCAACTCTACCACTGTCGTCACCATTAAATGTCATTAAATTCATGTCACTAAATTACTGTTCTGGAATATCAATAACTTTAAGAAAAGTTTGCTGTACTGTAAGGCGTTTGTACGTTCTCCCCGTGACCTGCGTGGGTTTTCTCCGAGATCTTCGGTTTCCTCCCACACTCCAAAGACGTACAGGTAGGTAGGTTAATTGACTGGGTAAATGTAAAAATTGTCCCTAGTGTGTGTAGGATAGTGTTAATAGTGTTAGTGTGCGGGGATCGCTGGGCGACACGGACTTGGTGGGCCGAAAAGGCCTGTTTCCGCGCTGTATATGAAATATGAAATATTTGATGTTTTTGTGGAGGCATATGATACTGCAGATGCTGGAAACTTGAGCAAAAAAACAAAGTGCCAGAGGAACTCAGTAGGCCAGGCACCATTTGTGGGGGGGAATGGACAGATGATACTTGGGTCAGGTCCCTTCTTCTGCCTAATGTATGGAGGAAAAATTGGAAAGGACAGATGAGGGTGGGACAAAGTCTTCAAATTATACGTGGCGAGGCTGGGTCAGAACATGGTTGAGCAGCAAGAATCACAGAGGGGGAGCTGTGAGAGAAGGTCTCACAAAGCTCCCTTTGGAGGGAGAGGAGGAGAACCTTCTGTCCATTCCCTCTACTTCATTTTTTTTGCGCTGATCCAAATTTAAAATGAAAGTTCACTATCTTGGAGTGGAATTTCTCAGTCACGTGCTCTCAATGTGCAGTACAGGAGCAACCACATTTGTAGTCTGCTTCTGAAATTGTTGAAGAAAACAACATGTAGTCAATAATGTTGTTTTACCCATATTTGATGACCCAAATAAAATATTCTTCCTCAACTGAGGAGCATTAATTTACATTGCCTTGTGTTCAGAATGTTAAAATACAATGAGCATTTTTCATATTTGCTGATGTTTCATTTATTCATTTTGGGAAAAGTTCAAACCATTGCAGTGGTTAAAAGAAAGATTGCATGGCAGGTGTATAATATTTCTTAATAGACATTTTAGAAATTAGAATGCTTGCAGCCTAAAATCTATCAGAACAGACTTTTGAACTTGCAATTAGAACTCATCAAATTCTTTTTCTACAACCGCTTTTAAAAATTGGTCAAACCATTCCTTGGAAGTCTTCCAACATTTGAACTCCTAAATCTCCACTCCTTTTATACTTGTATGAATTTTTTTGAGATGTTTGAACAGTTAAAGATACTATCACAGTGCAAACTATTGATCCCATCCAAACATATTTGTTTCATTTAGGTCAAGCTGGTCTTTCCTGCCACTTAAGAGATAGCTGCATACACTTTGCCTCTTTCAGTGCTTGTGCAATATGGTTGATAATGGCAAGTTAATTTGGATCCTATGCCCCATTGTTTGTCAACAGCACAAACATTTAAGATTTTAAGATTTCTTGTTTCTTAGATCATTTCGAAGTCATTTTCTGCAAATGATGGGTGGCAGTGCTTTGATTTGGTTCAATGTTTGCTTATCCCAAATATTAAGTTTAAAGAAGTCATGTAGTGGAGTGGAGCTTTCCCAGAAATGTTGGTTGTAAGGTGTTGAGCCTGTTACTGATCAAATGCTTGGCTTGGGCTTCTGGGCTCCAATTCTTTTCAGCTCAGTTACCCTGTTACCCAACATCACCAAATGTTGATGTTCTTGAACAGCATTTACTGAACTGAAAAGAAACTGGTTTTCTGAAGCTTTCTTTGGTCAACAGCTAGACTAAAGAAATTTCTGTACAAAATGTTGAAATTGGTTTCAATAAAATTGAATTGCCTGCAGATATTAAAGGTTAGGGTCCAATATGTAGTTTGTAAGATTGTGTAATCAATCTTAAAGATTTAAACAATTTGCTATGTTTTTGACTTTTTAGTTCAGTATTAATTAATCAGGAATTACACTTGTTGACAGTGTCATATTAAAATGTAAATGTTTTCCAGATTACATTGTCCTCATGGTAAAGCAATATTACTTGCTTCTTATGCAATCCAATGTAAGTAGTGAAATTGTTACATTATCAACCTGTTTTCGTAGATTCACTGGACAATGTTTGGTTTAAAGAAGTTAAGAAGTGTGTGGATTTGCAAATGATAACATCAACTTGGTCTGTGCCAAGATTTTTCTTAATCTAGACGTCTCAAATTCATAAATCTGTCAACTTTTAAATCTAATGTAAAAGTGCCACTGCTAAAACCATCAACACCAAACATGGGCAGCTGGATTTATTTTCATTCTGAGGATAGAAATTGTGCTATTGTAGTGGCCTGGCTATTGTCCATTTTGTAGCTTTAAAAATCTTTTGTTCAAAAAGAAGCAGCTGCATGAAATGACAAACTCAACAAATGATTTTCAAATGATTGCAGAAATATTACTGGAAAAAAATATGTATAGTTCTGTGTTTTGTACAGAATGCTGATATATGCTTTAATTGAAGGATATGAATTTCCCAAAAATGTAATTTTCAAGAATGTGAGAAAGACAGTGGAATGCCAGCCATTTGAATTGTATTAATGGTGACTTAATTCTTTCAGCTGAACTTGGAGAGTACAATCCTATTGAGCATCATCCTGGGTACATAGAAAAATTCAATTTTATACCCGACCAAAATCAAGACTTTCAAATCAAAGTGATGTCTTTGCACAAGCAACACAGGTAGAATCAAAACTATTACGTGTTTGGAATGAAAAAACATTTGATAATACTATATAAGCTATTTACTTGAATTTGAAGAAAGGTCTCGACCCAAAACATCACCTATCCATGTTCTGGACCAGCTGAGTTGCTCCAGCATTTTGTGTCTTTTTTTTGTAAACTAGCATCTGCTTTTCCTTGTTTCAACGTTATTTACAGTGTCGTTCATGGATTTTTATTTACTTCAAAAAATTTTGTACAGGTTATCTATCCCCAGGTTATGAATACCCGACATATGTACAGTCCATACATGTGATTGAGCGTTTGGGATATCGATTGGCTGGATTTACCAGCTGTTGGAGGCCTATAGTGGGAACTTGGTTTGCGGTAATATCTAAATAGTTGAGATAAACGCCGTGGTTTAACTACATGTTGCCCTTGGATGGCCCATGTTTTTATTTAAATATATTGCCGGATGGCCACTTATTTGATTTTCGAACTGTAGGGGTTACAAACTGTTCACAAGAACAGAACCCTGCCATGACCATGAATAAGGCGGCACAGTGGCGCAGCAGTAAAGTTGCTGCCTTACAGCACTTACTGGGCCAGAGACTCGGGTCCGATCTTGGCTACGGGTGCTTGTCTGTATGGAGTTTGAATGTTCTCCCCGTGTCCTGCATGGGCTTTCTCTGAGAACTTTGGTTTCCTCCTGCACTCCAAAGACGTGCAGGTGTGTAGGTTAATTGACTTGGTATAAATGTAAAAATTGTCCCTAGTGTAGGATAGTGTTAATGTGCAGGGATCATTGGTCGGTGCGGACTCGGTGGGCTGAAGGGCCTGTTTCCGCGCTGTGTCTGTAAACTAAACTAAACCTGGCGAAGATCTGTGTTTGAGTGTCGGATGCTCGAGGGAGACCTGATAGAAGTTTATAGTATCATGAGAGACATGCGTAGTGTGGACATTCAGCACCATTATTCCAGGGTGGAAATGCCAAAGATTTGAGAGCATTGCTTCAGGGTGAGCAGGGCAAAGTTAAAAGATGTGTTGGGCAAGCTTTCTTTTTATACAGAATGTGGTGGATGTCTGGAATATGCTGCTAGCGGTGGTGGTAGAGACAGTTATGACAGTGGCATTCAATAGGCTTTTGGATAGGCACATGGACATGTAGGGAATGGAGAGATATGGATCATGCAAAGACTGACGAGATGTGTTAGATGCAGCACAGATATTGTGGGCCAAAGGGCCCATTCCTGTTTATTACTTTTTGATGTTCGATTAAACCAAGTCACTCTTGAAGGCCTACCTGAAGGAATGATTTTTCTGATTTTAAAATCTGCACTGGCAGTATATATCCACACATTTTTAATTCCTGTCTAAAGTGTCTGTTTAGTTTCAGAACACCTATATTTTACGTAATACGTGAAATTATAAAATCTAGAGCAGCCTGCAAGTCACCAACAGAAACAAAACTAGATAAAGATACATGAGGAAGTCAAGGACATTATTTATGACTTTTTTGTTGCATATGCACTCCTTTTAATTATTCTATAGTACAGATATGAGATATGCCAGTTTTAAAGCAAATGATTGTCATAAAATTTTAATGTATTTGCAGCACGTTGCAGGCAAACTGACTATTTGACAAAGAAGTTTTACCATCGAAGAACAAAATTAGATAAATAATGATCTAATACATCCCATTTATATGCTATGCATGAATATTATAATGGCCAACATGGAAATCGCCCTTTTTTGCAAATACCAAAATTAAAATATTGCTTGTAAAAATGTTCAACAAATTAGAAAATAATTAGCTATATTCTGGTATCTGAAATTATATAGATTTTGTCAAGCACATAAAATGTTTTAAAAAAAGAAACAAAAAATCGAAAATTGTATTTTATACAATTACAGTTTATTCACCACTTAATAGCATTGTATTGTTATACTTTGCATCAAGGTTATTCCATCGAGGTTTCAAACTGAATTGAACATCATTAATAAGTATCTGCGATAGATATTATCTGATTAAATTGAAATGTTGCAACCTGATAAAATGTTTTGCGGAGATCTTTCGCTACTGTTGCTGAAAATTAATTACGTTTACATCCCAGCTTCGAATTATTGATAGTATGGCACTTTATACATAATCTTTGGGATGATTTCACAAAATGCTGGAGTAACTCAGCAGGTCAGGCAGCATCTCAGGAGAGAAGGAATGGGTGACGTTTCGGGTCGAGACCCTTCTTCAGACTGATGTCAGGGGGGCGGGACAAAGGAAGGATATAGGTGGAGACAGGAAGATTGAGGGAGAACTGGGAAGGGGGAGGGGAAGAGAGAGACAGAGGAACTATCTAAAGTTGGAGGTCAATGTTCCTACCACTGAACTGCAAGCTGCCCAAGAGAAATATGAGGTGCTGTTCCTCCAATTTCCAGTGGGCCTCACTATGGCACTGGAGGAGACCCATGACAGAAAGTCTTTGGGATGAAATTGATTGTGTGCTATTAATTTCTCTTTTGATAGTTTTGATTTTTCTTGCCATATTTGTAGAGACCTTAAACAATCTGAAGCAGAACTTGGTTATTTAAATAAAGCAAAGACCCTTGAATTTTATGGTGTGGAATTACATAATGCAAAGGTAAGCCTGTATATGTATAGGTTAATTATTCCAGTTAGGATTGATTTTGGCTGGTAAAGACATTTTAATCTTCCAAAGCTGCTCTCCCTCGATGTAATTAGTTAAATTTGAGCTAATTTAGAATCCATTCTCCAGTTTTCCTGCTTGCTAGAGCTATTTAATATTCTGTCAACATTTTCATCTTCATCAGGATTTGTCAGTATGAGTGAAACTTAGATAAACCTTTCGAAAAAGGGATCTCTTCTTAAACAATGATCAATTACCCTTTTTGTTGAATTGGGGAGAGCTATTCCCAAACCAAATTATGATGCAACCCGACAGTATGCTATCTATGGTGCAGCTGTAGAAGTTTATAAGAGTCATTGGAGGCATGCTGAATTTCTACTTATGCCGCATAGAAGGCTCATGCTGATTTTGAGTGGGTGGGCAAATTTATGAAAAATGTAGTTTAATGTGGTAAATTTTAGGTTCTATGGACTGTAAAAACCTCTACCTTTCTGCTTTATCCACATATTTGTAATGTTTTATTTCATTGGTGTTAGATTGCGAAATATGAATGTGTAGAGTAATCTCAATGTCCTTGTACACCAGGTACTGAAAGCTAATATGTAGGAGATGCAAGCAGTTAAGAAGGCAAATGGTAATGTTTGCCTTAATACTCGAGGTTTGAGTACAAGAGCAAGGATGCTATACAATTGTACAGAGTCTTAATGTGACCACTTCTAGAGTATTGCGTGCCTTTTTGTTATCCTTCCTCAAGAAGGGGTGTATTTGTCACAGAAGGAATGTAAGAAAGATTAACCACACTGATTCCTGCATGGTAGGACTGTTGTACGCGGACAAATTGTGTTGACTATTCACTAGAGTTTAGAAGAGGAAATCTCAGTGCAATTTCTGGCAGGGGTTGCCAGGCTGGAGCATGTTTCCCATGCTGGGAGTTCTGAAAGGGGAAGTCAAATTCTCAGGACCAGGGTAAGACATTAAGGACTGAAGAGAACTTTTATCAGTGAGTGTGGTGAACCTGTGGAATTTTCTACCACAGGAGGCTATGGAGACAAATCACTATTTATTTAACAGGGAGGTTAATTTCTCTGCACAAAGACATGAAAAGATTGGTTTCCCTTCAAGCTGTTGGTGGTGCTGACCCGTGTTATAAATAGGCTAATTTCACAAAGTTGGGGAAATTTCATGATGTTGGTGCTGACTTGCAGCAGGAGATAAGAGATTGCTCCATACAAAATGTGTGTTTACTAAGCAGGTGTTTTTTTACTTGGTTGATTACTACAGCCAAGCAAAGTATTGTCACAGTCTCAAATTGAGAAATCATTGATTTGTATTGTCTCTGAAGGAGTTTTATCTCACTGAAACAAACCCTTCAAGCCACTTTGTTCATGCTGACTAAGTTGGGAAACTGGGCTAGACCCATTCCTTCTCTCCAGAGATGCTGCCTGTCCCGCTAAGTTACTGCAGCTTTTTGTGTCCATATTCACCTTACTGTCCTGCTGACTTACCACTTTCAAAGAACCATACACCTATACTCCTGACCTCTGTTCTGCAAAACTCTCCAAGGCTCTACCATTTACTGCGCAAGTCCTGCCCTGGTCTGATAAACCGAAGTGCAACACCTCACACTTGGTAGTCAAATCCCATTTGCCATTCCTTGGCCCACCATCCCAACTGATCTAGATCTTCCTGTACACTTTGATATCCTTCCTCACTGTCCACTCTACCACCAATTTTGGTGTCATTTGATATTTACTGACATTGTTAACTACATTGTAATCCAAATTGTTAATGCAAATAACAAAGAACAGTGGACTGAGCACTGAACCATTTGACACTCCACCAGTCAAAGGTCTACAATCAGAAAAGCAATCTTCCACAATTACTCTTTGATTCTTTCCTCCAAGCTAATTTTGGATCTAGATGTCTGTTACCTTGGATTCCATGCACTCTAACTTTCCAGACTAGCCTACCATGCAGGACTTTGTCAAAGGCCTTTCTTGATGGACAATGTCCACTGGCCTGCCTTCATCAATACTTGTGGTGACCTCATCCAAAACTCTTGTCGGATTAGTGAGACATTATTTCCATGCACAAAGCCTTCCTGACTTTCTCTAATCAGTCCGTGCCTATCCAAATGCTGGTAGATCCTATCCAAAAAATCCCCTCCAACAACTTTCTCACTGCTGATCAGTCTTACTAGAATGTAGTTCCCTGACTTGCCCTTTCTTAAAGGTATGACATTAGCCACCCTCTAATCTTCTGGAAATTCATCTATGCTAAAGATGATAGAAATATTTCCAAGGGCTTCTGTAATTTCCGCCCTAGTTTCCCACAAGGACTGAGGATGTACTTGGCCACACCCTGTGAATTCATCAGTTTTAATGAGCTTTAAAACTACCAACACCACCTCTTTAATGATTAATATATGAATCTCAGATATCACAACTCGCATGCCTCAATTCCTTAACCTTCATGATAGAAACATAGAAACATAGAAAATAGGTGCAGGAGGAGGCCATTCGGCCCTTCAAGCCAGCACCGCCATTCATTGTGATCATGGCTGATCGTCCACAATCAATAACCCGTGCCTGCCTTCTCCCCATACCCCTTGATTTCACTAGCCCCTAGTGCTCTATCTAACTATTAAATCCATCCAGTGATTTGGCCTACACTGTGGCAGAGAATTCCACAAATTCACAACTCTCTGGGTGAAAAAGTATCTTCTCACCTCAGTTTTAAATGGCCCCCCTTTATCCTAAGACTATGGCCCCTGGTTCTGGACTCGCCAAACATTGGGAACATTTTTCCTGCATCTAGCTTGTCCAGTCCTTTTATAATTTTATATGTTTCTATAAGATCCCCTCTCATCCTTCTAAACTCCAGTGAATACAAGCCTAGTCCATACTGAGAATGATCTTCTCAGTAAAAGCAGATGAGCAGTATTCATTAATATTTTCCCCATCCCTTGTGACTCTGCAAACCAACAGCCATGCTGATCTTCAAGGGGACTCATTCTTTCCCTAGCCACCCTTTCACTATTTATACCTATGGAATCTCTTGGGATTTTCTTTTACCATTCCTACCATCTCCATTTCACGGTTGCTTTTTGCCCTTATCATTGGCTCCATAAGCGTCCTTTTACACCTCATACTTGTGGAAAGATTTGTTTGATGACAGTGGCACTAATTCTGATGTATGCCTTTCTCTTATTCCTAACCAAAGTTTCAACATCTCTCATAAACCAAGGTTACTAAGCTGCCAGCCTTTCTTTCGCCCTAATACGAACATGCTGCATCTGTATTCTTGCTCATTCATTCTTGAAAGCCTCCACTTGGCAGCCCTCCCCTTAGCTGCAAACGTACTCTCCCAATCAACCTCTGCAGGTACCCACCTAATACCTCCTAAATCGGCCTTGCTCCAATTTAGGACGTTAAGTTGGACGCCTCTCTTTTCCTACTCCATAACTACTTTAAAACTGATAGATTTTGGTCACTGGTCCCAAGTACTTCTCCTTTGACAGTTCAGTCACTTGCGCTACCTCATTCCGTAAGAGAAGGTCCAGTATTGTGTCTTCTCTGGCAAGACCCTCCATATATTGATTAATGGAAGCCTTCTTGGACACATTTTATAAATTCCACCCCATCCAAACTTTTTGCACGAATGGGAGATCCAGTCAACTTAGTAGAGTTGAAATTTCCCACTGATACGATTGTATTATTTTTACAGCTATCTGCAATCTCCCTACACATCTGCTCCTCTAATTTATGCAGATTATTGGGAGGCTTGTGATGCAGTCAAATCAAAGTGATCATTCCCTTCCTATTTCTAAATTCTACCTTTATAGTCTAACAGGACGATCCTCCAGGAATAGCCTCTGAGATCACTATAGTCCTATCCTCTTGATCAGAAAGGGATTTCTACCTCCTCTCTTGCCTGGATCTCTATCACTATATTTGGACTAAGGCCTTAATTCTTTGCTTCCTTTTGCACATTTTTGTTCCTCTGCTTTATACCAAATATGAACTTTTAACATCCTTTATTGTTTATCCTGCAACTCGGGCCAATTTGTGGTTTATTGATTTTACATCGAGTTACAGATTTGGATAATTTATAATTAGAAACTGCAATCCTCAAACCAAAGTCACCTTTATCTACATTTGGAATTACTTCAACAACAGACATGCATTGTTTATAACTGTTTACAGAGTTTGGTATCCAGTCCCAGAGATTAACATCCACAGTTCTGAGTTTACTTAATAGACTTTATGAGAAAGATATTTCAAGTCATAAAACTTGGAGAATCCTTATTTGGATTTTTGTTAAGCTGGAAAGGCGGCAGAATAGATTCACAAGGATGTTACCAGGACGATATAATTTAGAGCATATAATTTTCGCCACCTCCAACGGGATCCCACTACTGGCCACATCTTCCCATCTCCACCCCTTTCTACATTCCACAGATACCGTTCCCTCTGAAACTCCCTGGTCAACTCGTCCCTTCCCATCTAAACCACCCCTTTCCCAGGTACTTTCCCCTGCAACCTCAGGAGATGCAACACCTGTCCCTTTACCTCCCCCCTCGACTCCATCCAAGGACCCAAACTGTCTTTCCAGGTGAGGCAGAGGTTCACTTGCACCTTTTCCAACCTCATCTACTGTATCCGTTGTTCCAGGTGTCAACTTCTCTACATCGGTGAGACCAAGCGCAGACTCGGTGATCATTTCGCTGAACACCTCCGCTCAGTCCGTCTTAACCTACCTGATCTCCAGGTTGCTCATCATTTTAACTCCCCCTCCCATTCCTAATCTGGCCTTCTCCATTGTCAGAGTGAGGCCCAGCGAAATTGGAGGAACAGCGCCTCATATTTCGCTTGGGTAGTTTACACCCCAGTGTTATGATCATTGACTTCTCTAACTTCAGATCGCCCTTGCTTTTTCTCTCCATCCCCTCCCCCTTCCCAGTTCTCCCACTAGTCTTACTGTCTCTGACTACATTCTATCTTTGTCTCACCCACTCCCCTGACATCAGTCTGAAGAAGGGTCTCGACCCGAAACGTCACCCATTCCTTCTCTCCAACCCATTCCTTTGCTCCAGAGATGCTGCCTGACCCGCTGAGTTACTCCAGCATTTTGTTGTTACCAGGACTAGATGGCTAAAGTTATAAGGAGAGACTGGATAGGCTGGTGTTTTTATTCTTGGACTGTCAGAGGCTGAGGGGTCACTTTATAGAGGTATATTAAATTATGAGCAGCATAGATAAGATCAGTCTTTTTCCCAGGGTAGGGAAGTCTAAAACTAGAGGACATGCATTTAAGGTGAGATGGGAAAGATTTTAAGAGAAACAGAAAGACCTGCCAGAGGAAGTGGTAGAGGCTGGTACAATTATACAATGTTTAAAAAATATTTGGACAGGTACATGGATAGAAAATATTTGGACAGGTACATGGATAGAAAAAGACATGGTCCCAATGTCGGCAAATGGGTAGACAACTTGGTTGACATGGATAAGTTGAGCTGCGGAGCCTGTTTCTGTGGTGTACAGCTCTGACCTGTTTATTGACTCTGTTGCGCTTGTAATGATCACTAATTGCACGTCTGTAATGTCCATCGCCATTGCCAGCATCTCAGCCCATCTGTTACTGAAGTGTGCATTCATCCCCTTGTCACATGCAGACTTCAGGATTAGAATGCTCTCCTGGGTATTGTTTTCTACATATACATTTCAATTTACGTAAATTGCTAAGTCATGCTTCCCCCATTATGCCTGGATTTTTTAATGTAATAATCAGTTTGAACCTAAATGGTGGACTCCATAATTTAATAATGTAATTCTCTTGAAGATGATCACGCTCTTCGTAGATTTCTATAATTTGCATTGATGCAACTGCTTTTAACATGTATCTATCTAATTGACCAAGGAAAATAGTGATTTATTGATTTATTTATTTTAGGATCATGGAAATTTAGAGATAAAGATTGGAATATCCTCTGGAGGCCTTGGTGTTTATAGAAATTTGGTTCGGATCAATTTTTATCCCTGGTAACCATTGCCTGTTGATTTGTCTCTTTACTGGTATCTTTACTTGTTACTGTAAAGTTCAAATTGTTTGTCATTGAATAATGTTTCTTTGGAATGAATATTTCTTATCTATACCTAGTAAATATTTTCTTCTAAAAGCATTGTCTTTTTTGTTGAAGGGGTTGTGATGACAATCAGGCGGAAGAGTCCTGATTATTTTATGACATTTGCGAGAGTATGTTTATTCTGGGGCTCATTTCCACAAACAAAATTATGTACTACTCGTAAACATGAATCAAGTTTCTTGTCACAGGGGAAGCCTTGTTTAATTAAAGAAGCGATGCAACCAGAATCCTCTCCCAATCTAAATAAATGTGATGCTTAGTTTCTCTGGTTCGAGGCTAAACAATTGGAAAACAAGTTGTCTTAAAAACTTTTCAACAGTGACCTCAAATATTTATAGGTTGTATTCCACTTTTTAATTTAAACTATTGAAAAAATATCCAACCATTAAAGATAAAATGTTACTTAACATAACATAACATAACAAAACTTTATTGTCACTCGGCACAACACCGAACAAAATTTCAGCAGTCACAGCAAAAAAAGAAAAGAACACAGGACACACGACCCCAACACAAACATCCATCACAGTGACTCCAAACACCCCCTCACTGTGATGGAGGCAACAAAACTTCCCCGCTCCTCCCCCCGCACCCACGGACAGACAGCTCGACCCCTACCGAGGCAACCGACACGCACAGCCCCCGCAAGGGGATGGAAGGCCCCCCGGCCGAGCCGCCCCGGGCACCAAAACGTCCCACGGCCGCACCAGGCGATGTTAAGTCCAGCGGCCGAGCCGCACCGGGCACCGAAACATCCCGCGGCCGAGCTGCACCGGGCACTGAAACGTCCCGCGGCTGAGCCGCGCTAGCGATGTTAAGTCCCGCAGCCGAGCCGCGCCGGGCACTGAAACGTCCCGCAGCCGAGCCACACCGGGCACTGAAACGTCCCGCGGCCGAGCCGCGCCGGCGATGTTAAGTCCCGCAGCCGAGCCGCGCCGGCGATGTTAAGTCCCGCAGCCGAGCCGCACCGGGCACTGAAACGTCCCGCAGCCGAGCCGCGCCGGCGATGTTAAGTCCCGCAGCCGAGCCGCGCCGGCGATGTTAAGTCCCGCAGCCGAGCCGCACCGGGCACTGAAACGTCCCGCGGCCGAGCCGCACCGGGCACTGAAACGTCCCGTGGCCGCACCGGGCGATGTTAAGTCCAGCGGCCGAGCCGCACCGGGCACCGAAACGTCCCGCGGCCGAGCCGCACCGGGCACTGAAACGTCCCGCGGCCGAGCCGCGCTGGTGATGTTAAGTCCCGCAGCCGAGCCGCGCCGGGCACTGAAACATCCCGCAGCCGAGCCGCGCCGGCGATGTTAAGTCCCGCAGCCGAGCCGCACCGGGCACTGAAACGTCCCGCGGCCGAGCCATGCCGGCGATGTTAAGTCCCGCAGCCGAGCCGCACCGGGCACTGAAACGTCCCGCAGCCGAGCCGCGCCGGCGATGTTAAGTCCCGCAGCCGAGCCGCGCCGGCGATGTTAAGTCCCGCAGCCGAGCCGCACCGGGCACTGAAACGTCCCGCAGCCGAGCCGCGCCGGCGATGTTAAGTCCCGCAGCCGAGCCGCGCCGGCGATGTTAAGTCCCGCAGCCGAGCCGCACCGGGCACTGAAACGTCCCGCAGCCGAGCCGCGCCGGCGATGTTAGGTCCCGCAGCCGAGCCGCACCGGGCACTGAAACGTCCCGCGGCCGAGCCGTGCCGGCGATGTTAAGTCCCGCAGCCGAGCCGCGCCGGCGATGTTAAGTCCCGCAGCCGAGCCGCACCGGGCACTGAAACGTCCCGCAGCCGAGCCGCGCTAGCGATGTTAAGTCCCGCAGCCGAGCCGCGCCGGGCACTGAAACGTCCCGCAGCCGAGCCACACCGGGCACTGAAACGTCCCGCGGCCGAGCCGCGCCGGCGATGTTAAGTCCCGCAGCCGAGCCGCGCCGGCGATGTTAAGTCCCGCAGCCGAGCCGCACCGGGCACTGAAACGTCCCGCAGCCGAGCCGCGCCGGCGATGTTAAGTCCCGCAGCCGAGCCGCGCCGGCGATGTTAAGTCCCGCAGCCGAGCCGCACCGGGCACTGAAACGTCCCGCGGCCGAGCCGCACCGGGCACTGAAACGTCCCGTGGCCGCACCGGGCGATGTTAAGTCCAGCGGCCGAGCCGCACCGGGCACCGAAACGTCCCGCGGCCGAGCCGCACCGGGCACTGAAACGTCCCGCGGCCGAGCCGCGCTGGTGATGTTAAGTCCCGCAGCCGAGCCGCGCCGGGCACTGAAACATCCCGCAGCCGAGCCGCGCCGGCGATGTTAAGTCCCGCAGCCGAGCCGCACCGGGCACTGAAACGTCCCGCGGCCGAGCCATGCCGGCGATGTTAAGTCCCGCAGCCGAGCCGCACCGGGCACTGAAACGTCCCGCAGCCGAGCCGCGCCGGCGATGTTAAGTCCCGCAGCCGAGCCGCGCCGGCGATGTTAAGTCCCGCAGCCGAGCCGCACCGGGCACTGAAACGTCCCGCAGCCGAGCCGCGCCGGCGATGTTAAGTCCCGCAGCCGAGCCGCGCCGGCGATGTTAAGTCCCGCAGCCGAGCCGCACCGGGCACTGAAACGTCCCGCAGCCGAGCCGCGCCGGCGATGTTAGGTCCCGCAGCCGAGCCGCACCGGGCACTGAAACGTCCCGCGGCCGAGCCGTGCCGGCGATGTTAAGTCCCGCAGCCGAGCCGCGCCGGCGATGTTAAGTCCCGCAGCCGAGCCGCACCGGGCACTGAAACGTCCCGCAGCCGAGCCGCGCCGGCGATGTTAAGTCCCGCAGCCGAGCCGCACCGGGCACTGAAACGTCCCGCAGCCGAGCCGCGCCGGCGATGTTAAGTCCCGCAGCCAAGCCGCGCCGGTGATGTTAAGTCCCGCAGCCGAGCCGCACCGGGCACTGAAACGTCCCGCGGCCGAGCCGCACCGGGCACTGAAACGTCCCGCGGCCGAGCCGCGCCGGCGATGTTAAGTTCAGTGGCCGAGCCGCGCCGGGCGATGGAAGGCCCCGCGAGTGAGCTGCGCCCCGGGGAAGAGACCTAATAAAAGAAAGGTTTCCCCCGCCCCACCCCCCCCACACAACACACCCACCCCCCCCCCCCCCCCACACATACACAGCCAAAAACAGAAACAAAAACCATCCCAACACCGACACAAACAAAAAAAAAGAAAAAAAGACAAACAGACTGGCAGAGAGCCGCAGCCGTTAGGCGCAGCCAACTCCTCCCAATATGTTGGCTGGTGTTTGTGTATGTACTACTCTCTTCAGAAAAATCATATTTAACATGAATGATAATGAACAGATCTGATTAGTAGTATGGTGTTTAACAGGTAATTGTGAATCCATAGCCTATTTAGCTCAAATGAAATAATAATGGTAGACAAAGTATAACGCATCAACTTTCATATGTTTCAAATAATCGTACTTTATTTGAAAGAATATTTACAGCTTATGTTATAAGCAGTTTATTGCATGTTATGTTGCTTTGGCAACGGAACATTCAATTTTATAGTTGGGCAACTCCTTTTTCTCACTTGAAGATGTAACTAGAATGTTCTTATGTTCAGGGTAAATATAACGAAGATTTCTTTCAAGAGGAAACGATTTTTCATTCAGCTAAGGCAAAAACCTGTAAGTATTATACAGTGAAAATATACTTGGTAATGTAGTTACAATAAATGTAAATGCAGTTTGCAAATTTTCATGTTGAGTAGTACGACTTGGGATATTGCCAGCAATCATTTTGGGAATATGCCAATTCTGACTATGTTAGTATTTGTAATGTCAACGTGATAATTGAGGTGCACAAATGTCAAATTTCATTTCAATTGGGTGGTATTTGGGAGGAATTAAATTTCCAAAATTCCACTTGTGTAAATTGAATACAAGTATCCTGAATCCCCTCCCCATAATGGTATAATTTGGAAAATGTTACTTCTGCAGTGGTACAAACTGCACAGAGTACTTCTGCACTTTTGTTAACCTTGGATGATTTGACGTTTTAGGAATCTATTCACATTGTGACTAAACCCCCCCCAAAATGCTAAAGATACGCAGGTCAGGCAGCACATGTGGAAAGAAAAACAGAGTCACTAATCTTTAGTGAACTTTCCCTGCTTGTCAGCTGCATTGTTATTTTTTTTTGTTTTTACTTC
This sequence comes from Rhinoraja longicauda, assembly GCF_053455715.1. Lineage (NCBI taxonomy): Eukaryota > Metazoa > Chordata > Chondrichthyes > Rajiformes > Arhynchobatidae > Rhinoraja > Rhinoraja longicauda. The sequence continues at coordinate 50,540,881 of NC_135954.1, forward strand.
ACATTTCTAGCATTTGAGATTTTTAATCTTTTTTAGTTCTTTGGGTCTTTGACATTTAACAATGTGAAATGGTTCTTTTAGTCTAAATGGGGAAATAAATTTTGCAGAAATTGAGCTTCAACAGAACAAGGTTCTGCGATCTGGCTTACTGACCAACCCTAGAATCTTTTTAGTGAGGGAAAGAAGAATGGTACCAAACATGAACTGAGGGTGAGAACATACCACATCTACCTATAGTAAAGTTTTGATTAACCAGTTCCCCGGATCTTTGGTTGTGACGGGCTAGCAGATTTTATGGACCATTAATTGTTCCTCCGACTGCAAAGACACTATTATTTCTTCTTCCGCAAATTTGCAGGGAAAATCAGTAAATTTAAAGGGAACAGGAAATGTACAACTGCTCCAGATGCAAATCTATCCATGTTCCTGGCTGCTGGTGTTTCTGACCTCTACCCTGGCTTTGGCTGTAATCTCAGACCATAGTCCCCAGCCTATCTTCACTGTGGACTTCTACTTCTGTCCTCACACCCCACTTGCACTCTGGACCCCTGGCTTGTGTTGCGAATTTGTTAGCGAGCCAGATGCTGAATCTTCAGGATTTCTAAGCAATTGAATACTAGATTATCATTTTTACAATATCTCTGAAAATTTGGCATAATGTTTTATGATTCGTTCCTGAAATAATTAATTTGACTAACTGAACATTGAGGCACGTAATAACATTTCCAGATTTCCAGAAAAAACCTTTTTGCAAACCTGGATTTTAAGACAATTATCTAAGATGTGGCAGTTATTAAGAATTCAGGTTAATCTCGTCTTGTGCTGATGCTTGTCCAGGTTATCATTTTGGAAGAGTACTAAGGGTTGTAGACAGAAGCTAGTGCATGTGATCTATTCCTATTTTAATAGCCATGAACACCACACAAGACTTATTAAAGAAGCTTAAATTTATAAAATTATTTATTTAATTGACAGAATGAATCCCAAGAGCATGTTGTTGGATTTAATGTGCTCAATTATAGAGCATGTAAAATTCTCTGGAAATCTTGTGTAGAACACCACACATTCTTTCAAGCAAAGCAGCCACCAACTCGAGAGACAAAAGTACTTACGGACTATTTTACACTTGGGCACCGAAGCCAGAACAGGTTTGGTTGATTTTATCATTTTTTAAAGCATACAATGTGCTTTTGTTACAGTGTGGTTGTTTTCTTGTCAGTATAGCATTCTTCTTCTATAGTGACATTATTTTTGTGTTTGTTATTAAGTTCACGAAGCAGTAAATGTTTTGCCTTGCTTACCATTATTGGTATGACGTACATAGTCCAATAGTGCATAATGCACTGAACCCATTAAATCACATGTGAGAAACAAAACTAATGCTGATTATCATTTTGTTATTTACATAAAGGTTTTTTTCCCAATTTATGCATTTATCTGGGTTTTCAAACTGCAGTGGTTAGACACAAGCAGGAGCAGTTTTAAGACCTAATATTCTTATGTTAATAAGTGAAGATCAGTACAGTCACAGAAACAAAGTACAGAAGTGAGAACCGAACAAATATTCACCTTGGTAATGTTTAACAAACATTAAGGTTGTCGAGTGATTAAAAAAAAACCAAAGGTAGACATAAAATGCTGAAGTAACTCAGCGGGTCAGGCAGCATCTCAGGAGAGAAGGAATGGGTGACGTTTCGGGTCGAGACCCTTCTTCAGACTGAAAAAAACAAAGTGTGGTTTGAAGCACTGCATTTGACCCCTTGTTTTGTTCACCCTCACTGACTGTCCTTATCTCCATTCTTTCTTTTTTTACTTGACTCATTTGTCCAGTAAACATTATGCAGTAACTGTAGATTCTAATGGTTGAGAAAGCAAAAACATCACATTAACATTCCTTACTGATGTCACTTCAGTAACAATTGGCCAGGGTGCCTAATTTACCATTTGCTGGATTCCAACTGAACCAACAGTTATAGAACCTCAGTAAAGCAACCAAACTCCTTCATGGTTTTTGGTGGGCTCTTTCCCTAGCAAACGCCCACCTCTATTATTAAATGGTAGCTTGTTTTCTCTTTTCAATTCTGACTTGAACCTGAAACTCTGTTTCTTTTGTATTGGATGCTATTTCAGTAGCTGAGTTTTTTAATGTTTTTACTCCAGATTGTCTGCATAGGAGATCATGTGACTGTACATGTGGCTGATCCCACCCCACCCGCCATCACCAACCCCAAATACTTATTACACCAAAACCCCAACAGTAGTGTGGTCCAATCATGGCTAGCAAGAGATGTTAAAGCTTACCTTTTCCTTAATATGATACTTTTAACATTACTATAAAGAGCAGAAAACCTAAGGTCTGGAATCTTTCAGAATTCTGTAGACCAAAAGATTGATAAAGAACGTGAGGGTAGAATATAAGACACATACTGTTGAAGGAAGACAGAGGAAACTGCAGATGCTGGAATCTGAAGCAAAAAAAAGAGCTGCTAGCGGAACTCAGCGAGTCAGTCAGCATCTATGAAGGTAGTAGGATCGTTGAAGTTTTGTTTTAAGAAGCTGCATCGATTGAGAGAGAGTTAAAAAAGTGAACTGCTGGAAGAACTCTGTTATGAAACGAGATAAGTTGCATATGTTTTCCTTGGAGCAGAAGCAGCTGAGGGGGAGCGAGATAATAACATACAAAATTATCAGAGGCTTGGGTAGAGTCTGTGATAAGAAACTTTTCCATATGGCAGAGGTACCCAAGATTATATGGTATAGGTTTCAGGTGAGGGACTGAGGTTGAAAGAAGATTTGAGGAAGTACTTTTCCACCCAGACAGTGGTTGAAATCTGCATTGCATTGCCTACAAAGGTGGTATAGCCAGGTACTCCCACTACATTGAAGAAGCATCTCTATAAGCATTTAAATAAGCAAGCATAGTAGGACAAACTGCTGGTAAATGGAATCAGTATGTAGGTTCTTGATGGTACACTGAATGGCCTGTTTCTGTTCTCCATGACTGTAAGACATTGATCAATTTGGATATCCAGCGAATGTAGGTATGTGACAGGTTCAGGAAAGCACTGAGGTAAGAGATCAGCCATGATTTTATTGAATAATGCACCAGCTGTGGGGAGTTGATGGCTTGCTCTTTGGTTCTTAATTGATGTGATGGAATTAAAAGGACTATACAGAACTGTTAGTAAAAACAATTGCTTTAGCACTGTTAAGAACCTAGAGGGAGCTCCCATTGCAGGCAACAATCTCCACATGTGGCTATCTGCAGGATCCAAGATTGAGGGACTGGTAAAATGAGTGTATTCATTCTTAATTATTTATGTTTATATTATGTAAAACAGCTATATTTAATGCAGCAAAAAGATTAATGGATTAATTTCCATGTATTAATCATGCTTGTTAATTAATTTGATGGTCTGAAAATGGGTAAACAAATGACAAGAATAGGAAACAAAAATATCTTTTGTGGCCTATACCACTTAAAAGGGGGCACAATACTGGCTCGAAGGAGAACACTTAATCTTGCAGCTGGGCATGTTGCAGCCTGCTTGACTTACTATTGAATTTTCTAACTTTAGAAAACATTCTCGTTGTATGAGAACCATTGCGGCATGTCTTTCCTTATTTCCCTTCCACTGTTTGTTTTGTCTGACCTGCTGAGCGAATGTCCTAGTATGCCACAACCACATGAACACATTATACTACCATGGTTACTGATCCCATCTGCCACATGTGTTAACTCTATCATAATAATACCCATGCTGTCACCCACAATTTGTTGCTATCCAGACTAAGTTATTTTACCCTTTTTCAGATTTGATGAAGGGTCCCTCATCTGAAATGCTAACTATTTCTCTTTCCAGAGATGATGTCTAATTTTTCAAGCATTTTCTATTTCTGTTTTTATTTCATGATGGCTACATTTTTCTTAACCCACATGCACAAGTCTACTTTGCTGGGCAGACTACCATCTTACCATTAATAGCACAGCCACAGGTTTAAACTTTAGAGATACAACCTGGAAACAGGCCCTTCGGCCCACCGAGTCTGCATCAGCCAGTGATCACCCCGCACACTAGCACTATTCTGCAAACTTTTGCCGACAATTGGGCATTCCTGAAAGAGGTGGATATTTTTAATGTTTTTTTTCCATAATTATGGGTTGGCTTGTTCCCTTTCCTTGTGTCTGTATTCTAATTCACCAGATTTGAATTAGTTTTAGTTTTTTATTAGTTTAGTTTTACAGTGCGGAAACATGTCCTTTGGCCCACTGAGTCCGCGCCGACCAGCGATCCCCGCACATTAACACTATCCTACACACACATTAGGGACAATTTACACATACACATACACCAAGCCAATTAACCTACATATCCATATGTCTTTAGAGTGTGGGAGGAAACCGAAGATCTCGGAGAAAACCCACGCAGGTCACAGGGACAATGTCCAAACCCCATGCAGATAGCACCCATAGTCGGGATTGAACCTGGGTCTTCGGCTCTGCAAGCACTGAAAGGCAGCAACTCTACCGCTGCGTCACTGTGCCACCCTTATTTATGTCTTGGTTTGTTAAGCATAATTTAAGTGCTGTTGACCGGTTTGCAAAAAAGTACCGCTTCCTACTTTTGCGATCAGCAAACTACTTGTTTGGAACAAGAAATTAAGTAAATTCTTACTGGTGCGTCAAGACTTTGATATTTGCATTACTTTGGTAAAGAATCCCTTGCCCTATATAATCAGTGTTACATTAAGCTGTATTTAATTGGACTAGATTTTCATTATTCAGAATTGTAATTCTTTATCATGAGAATGAGAAGTGGATTTTAAAAAATTGATCAAAGGTTTCAATTTTATTTGCCACAGGATTATCAAAAATCAGTCCTGCCATCGTGTCATTGGTGGAATGGTGTGGAATCCAATATTAAGGAAGTCTATATCTGTAGAACAGCTGGAAACCAAAAGTCTTCCTTCTCGCTCTCCGCCATCTACACCTGATTGGTAAATAATTATCGAAATACTTTTATCAAATTATACTAAATTGTTGAATGTGATTTTGAGGGACCCCTACCACCCCAGTAACGGACTGTTCCAGATGCTACGATCAGGCAAACGCCTCCGCTGTCACGCTGTGAAAACTGAGAGGATGAGACGGAGTTTCTTCCCACAGGCCATCAGGACTGTCAACTTTTATAACCCCAGAGACTAAATTTTTGTCTACACTATAGTAACTTATTAACTTTATTTATATGCTGTAACTGTAATTCTTTTTTGTGCACAATCCGCAGGCATTGCCACTTTCATTTCACTGCACATCGTGTATGTGTATGTGACAAATAAATTTGACTTGACTTGACTTGACTTGAGTGGATGCTTCAGATGAAATTGAAATCCAATACGTTAGCGCTGTTTAAAAGTGAGAGAGTCAGAGTTTGCCTGTCCCTGTAATGTAAGAAACAAAGGTTTGGTCATGAAGGAGGAAGTAAATGTCAGATATAAGAGAGTGGTATCAAATGTGTCCTATTAAGGTTCAGAGCAGAGAACTGGAAACAAATTAAAATGGTAAAAGTTGGCTCTGAAATAACCTTGGCAAGTAAGATTAAGGAATTGAACAGCATGGAAACCCAATTGGCCAACCTCATCCATGCTGACAGTAGTGCCTAGGAAGGAACCAGCAAAAACTGCTGGTTTAAACTGAAGATAGAAAATTCTGGAGTAACTCAGCAGGACAGGCAGCATCTCTGGAGAGAAGGAATGGGTTTCAGATCGAGACCCTTCTGCAGTCATGTGAAAGGGAAATGGGAGATATTGACGATGATGTAGAGAGATGTAGAACAATGAATGAAAGATATGCAAAGAAGTAACAATGATAAAGGAAACAGGCCATTGTTTTCTGGGTGAAATCAAGAAGCTGGTGCAACTTGAGTTAGGGAAGGATGGAGAGAGAGGGAATGCAGGGGTTACTTGAAGTTGCAGAGATCAATATTCATACCACGGGTTGTAAGCTGCCCAAGCAAAATATGAGATACTTTTCCTCCAATTTGTGTTTAGCCTCACTCTGACAATGGAGGACGCCTAGGACAGAAAGGTCAGAGTGGGAATGGGAAGGGGAATTAAAGTGTTTAGCAACCGGGAGATCAGGTAGGTCCAGGCGGACTGAGCGAAGGTGTGCAGCGAAATGATCGCCCAGTCTACGTTTGGTCTCGCCGATGTATAAGAGTCCACATCTTAAACAATGGATACAGTAGATGAGGTTGGAGGAGGTGCAAGTGAACCTCTGCCTAACCTGAAAGGACTGTTGGGGCACCTGGACAGAGTCTAGAGAGGAGATATAGGGACAGGTGTTTCATCTCCTGCGGTTGCAGGGGTGGTACCTGGGGAGTGGGTGGTTTGGGTGGGAAGGGATGAGTTAACCAGGGAATTGAAGAGGGAACAGTCTCTGCGGAAGGCAGAAAAGGGTGGAGATGTGACTAGTGATGGGATCCCATTAGAGGCGGTGAAAATGTCAGAGGATTATGCGTTGTATGCAACGGCTGATGGGGAGGTTCTTAAAATATTCTCCCTCTTTCTTGATCTCTCTCCCTCTTCTCCCTTCTCTCTCCAATTTCTTCCTCTTTCTTCGGGAACACGTCTCTTCCTTTTCTTGATCTTTCTGTCTCCTACAAAGGGAAAAATTATTGATTGAAGTCTACCCCACAAAACCTACCGACTCCCACGGTTATCTGGACTGCACTTTCTCTCACCCTGCCTCTTCTCCCAAACTCTAAATTTTCTCAAAATGTTATCCCGAACTCTCAATTTCTGCAACTCCACCACATCTGCCCAAGATGACTGTTTCCATTCAAGGTCATCCAAAATGTCCTCTTTCTTTAGTAAATGTGGTTTTCTCCCTTGTTGTCAGACATGGATCCCTCGCATGCACCTCCTCTGTGTCCTGTAGTTCCGCTGGAACTCACCTTTCACCCCTCCAGCATCTGCATCCAACACATCATTATTCCGATATTTCTGTCACCTCCAACATGATTCCATCCATTGTTGTACCTTCCCATCCCTACCCCTTTCTGCACAGACTTGTCCTCTGCAACTCCTTGGAATACTCATCCCTTCCCACCCAAACGACCCCCTCCCCAGGAAATTTCTCCTGTCACTGCAGGAGATGTAACAAATGCCCCTTTACTCTAACCTCACCTTCATCCTGGGATCCCAGGTGAGAAGAGGGTCATGTGCACCAAATGCATCAACTGCATCTGTTGTTCCCTATGTGGCCTCCTGTATATCGTTGAGACCAAGCAAAGACTTATGACTGTATGACTTGCACTTGGTCCGCCAAGACCTACTCAATCCTCTCGGTTGCTAACCATTTTAACTCCTCTTCCCATCCCATATTGACCTTTCTGTCCTTGGCCTTCATTGCCAGTGTGAGGCTACATGCAAATTGGAGGAACAGCACCTAATTTTTCCGCTTGGAGCTTACCTCCCAATGGGATGAACATTGAATTTTCCGATTTTAGGTAACTGCAGACCACCAAATCACTCTCAACTTTCTTTCCCCCCCCCACACTCGCTTCCCTTTGCCCCACCTGGACTTAAATCTATTTCTCCCCTCCCTCTGCCCTCCACCAACATTCCTTTCTCTAGCTTCACAATTTGCAACTCTTCAATCCTTTTGTCTCACACCTTCTGGTTTTTTAACTCTGGCCTTTGTCCAACCATCTGCCTGTCAAAGATCTTCCTCATCTGTGTCCACCTATTACCTGCCCTGCCAGGCTTTGTCCTGCCCCTCCTCCCTTCCAGCCCCCAGCCCCCATCCCCCAACCCCGCCAAGCCATCATCAGTCTGAAGATGGGTCCCATACCAAAACATTATCTATCAATGTTCTCCAGTGATGTTGCCTGACCCACTAAGTTACTCCAGCACTTCTTGTTATATAAACCCATCCTACTCTTTCTCTCATAACTACGGCCTACCATTTCAGATAATGTCCCGGTGCATCTCTTCTGCTCTCTTTCTATTGTTACCACATCAGATCTGTATGGGAATCGTGTATGTTAATGATACTCTAACTACAGTCCAACGGATGTTCAATGGTACTTTATTGTAACATTTAACCACGTACAGTCCTTCCTTTTTTAAAGACAATTCAGTAAAAATCTTACTATTTTGAACAGCTGCAACATGATGTCGCAAATCTTATATTCAGTGCCTCGGCCTTAAAGGCAAGCATACCAAATGCCGCCACCTTCAGCCTATCCATGCATGTCTCTATTTTAAGGGAGCTATGGACTTGTACCTCAAGATCTCTCGATACATTAATTCCTTGACACTTACTCTACCTTGTCTGCCAGAATTTGACTCCCTGATCAAATTTTAACTACCAACACTCCACCCAATTTACAAAGTGATTTACCATTGGACAATTTTTGTTAGTGTGCATGGCACCCCCAATTTATTAATTAGACTATCTATATTCCCACCAAGTGTCTATATATGCGTACACCCAATCACACACTTAGTTGTCTCCTCAGAATTCTTCATCAGATTTGTAAGACATGATCTCCCATACACAAAGCCATGCTGACTCCTCCTAATCAGTCTTTCCCTCAATTTTCTCCAACATCCCCTCTACTCCACTGCACTTTTTTCATTAGGAAAATATTAGCTACCCTTCAGTATTCAGGCACCTCATGTGTGGCCAACAAAGATACAAAATTCTCTTGGAGCTCCAACAATCTCCTCCATCGTTTCCCACAGTATCCTGTCAGGCCTTAGAGTTATATCCAGCCTAATGTGTGCCAAACATTCTAATACTTTCCTCCTTCCTGATACAGCCATTCTCCAAAATAACAATGTACCTGGCCTTAACACTCCAGCCTCAACATGATACTCACTGTATAAATCAACAAGTAGTATTCATTTAGGACCCAATCCAGAGATGTCGCGGCGGCTGCTGAGAAACCGAGGCCGGAGCATCGCGGGCCGGTGGTGGGGGGGGACGACTCGCGGGCCGGGTCGGAAGGGGTGATGGGGAGGGCTCTCGGGCCAGCGGGGGGGGCCTCCAGGATTGGAGCTCGGGCCACCAGCGTCAGAGGTGGAGCCTCACGAGTCGACGAAGCCTGTGGCCATCGATGCCTGGGCCAGCGGAACCCGCGGCTGGGGCCTGTGTCGGCGCCACGGAAGCGTTAGTGGAGAGGTCGACGTGACGGTCTATGATGGCCGCTGCTGAGGGAAGGAACAAAGGAGGAGGGGGAAGAGAAACGGTGACCTGACGTGGGGGGACTGCTGTGTGGAGGGGGGTGAGGGTGAGGGGAAGAACAAAGGGGGAAGTGGGGAAGGGTGAATTTATAACTTTGTAAGCCCCTTAAAGGGTGACTATTTGCATACCTTGGCATGGTGTGCAAGCAAAGAATTTTACTGAGACTTGTCACGTGACATATAATTCAATTCCATTCAATTAATGGCCTCAGTCTCCACACAGAGAATTGCCCTTTGTTCCTCGAGGGGGGCTAATCTTTCATTTGCTTCCCTTTTGCGCACAACGTACTAATAAAAAGTTTTAGGATTCTCCTTTGGGAAGGTAATGCACTTTGAGACATCAGATCTTGGTAGGATACATGAAGCAAATATCATGGACCTCGGTGCCTCAGTGTACAAGGTGGCCTTGGGGTGCAAACCTATAGCTCACTGAAAGTGGCAGCACAGGTGGACTCTGCAAGTTTACAAATGAAATTTGTATTGGATCATTAGATCCAGCGATATGCATCTTGGACATCATTTATATAGATATGTCAAGCAACAATTTTTATAAAATATTTTCCATAATTCTAACTTGTTTCACGACGAAAATTAAATATGCTAAAGCTACTGAGAATCTCCCTTTATATTTAAAGTATGAAGATGATTGTTCAACTAAATTTTACTGAGTCAGTAAATATTAGTAAAATACTTGGCTACTCTTATTTGAAAACTATTATGCACATGTAATTTTCTTCCATTGCAGAGAATATATCTACAGAGTTTCTGCTGCAACTCCACTAATGTTGAACAGGTTTCAACATGTGGCGATGGATCAATTATGTTGTTAATTGCTACAGCCATTGGTGAATGTGAAGAAAGAAATGTCCATGCTAATGGGTCAGATAGAATTCATAAATTGCCATGAAAGTAGAAAGATTAAAGTCTTAAATTTCCATGGCAATTGCAAACGTTTGTAGATAGGTTAAAGTCTGGCAAAAAAACCAAAAAGAGTCAGTGAAAGGTTGCTTTTTAGCACTATCACAAGAAGCTTGTAAGCAGTACGACAATTCTAAGAAGGCTGAACTTAAATATTTTCTAAAACCAATTTGAAGGTTCTGCCAGTACAATCAGAAGAACAATGCTTCTTCCATTTTGAGGACAGTTTGTACTGATTGCAACTGCAGGCTCAAATCGGGCACATCTGTTTATTTTACGTGCTTTTTAAAAATCTAAAATTTAGTACTTCCAAATCAAAAAAAAATAGTGTAATGATAATGGGTGAGCTGCTTCAACTAGTAAAAGCTTCAATTTGTTTTGCGGTTAGGCCGAGTCCAAGAATAAGGCATGATGCTCAAAAACCACGGCATTCTTCCGTCGATAACCTTGCCTCAGAAATGGCATATATCACAGAGAATGAAGAGGTTTTTTATAACTACAAGGTGAACATTCCAATGAACGCAAATAAAACTGATGCAGTTTCCTTTGCAAAATCTACATCACACAGCTGGTATGTGCTTTGCGTTTTATCAAATAGTAGAGTTATGTATGTTATAAGGTTATTTTGTCTTTAATAACATTTTGTGGGGAAAACCTCTGCTAATTATTAATATTTTAGGAACATAATTTTTAATGCCCTGTAACATATCTTAGGAAGTCATTTTCTAAAACAAAACTGCTTCTTCTATTTTCATCTCAATAACCATTTTCAGATTTGAAGTTGCGCCAAGTGTTTCCGCAAGTCGTGCATTTCCAAAATCTTGTGAATGTGAGGTGCCTTTTTAAATTACATTAACTGCCATGCTAGATAGTTTTGTAACATGAGGAATCTAGTGGTAGTTTGCCTTTCACACAGTTGATCTGCTTTCTGAAGTCATTATTGTAGGGCTTTTGTTTTTCTCATGTAATTAGAATAATAAAATGCTGAGAATTATTTTCTCTTCTCAACCAGCTTGACATTGCCAAATATTACTTTAATAGCTTCCTGGGAGAGAGACTGTTGTGATTACCTCTGATTTATCTATTGAAAAGAGGAAGCCATCTTCTTTGCTTTTGTTTTTTTGTCTCTGAAGATTATAGCCAGGCTGCCTTTGGAGAACTTCATATAGTTCTGCAGCCTGGTAACAGGTCCTTCGGCCCAGTTTACCCATACTGACCAAGCTAACCCACCTACACTAGTCCCACCTGCCCATGTTTGATCTATATCCCTTGAAACCTTTCCTGTCCATGTATCTGTCCAAATGTCTTTTAAATAGAAACATAGAAACATAGAAACATAGAAAATAGGTGCAGGAGTAGGCCATTCGGCCCTTCCAGCCTGCACCGCCATTCAATATGATCATGGCTGATCATCCAGCTCAGTAGCCTGTACCTGCCTTCTCTCCATACCCCCTGATCCCTTTAGCAAAAAGGGCTACATCTAACTCCCTCTTAAATATAGCCAATGAACTGGCCTCAACTACCTTCTGTGGCAGAGAATTCCACAGACTCACCACTCTCTGTGTGAAGAAATGTTTTCTCATCTCGGTCCTAAAAGACTTCCCCCTTATCCTTAAGCTGTGACCCCTGGTTCTGGACTCCCCCAACATCGGGAACAATCTTCCCGCATCTAGCCTCTCCAACCCCTTAAGAATTTTATATGTTTCTATAAGATCCCCCCTCAGTCTTCTAAATTCCAGCGAGTACAAGCCTAGTCTATCTAGTCTATATAAATGTTAAAGTATCTGCTTCAACAACCTCCTCTGGCAGCTTATTTAATATACCGACCACCCTCTGTGTGGAAAAAGCTGCTCCTCAGATTCTTATTAAATCTTTCCCCTCTCACCTTAAACCTATGTCCTCTGGTTTTTGATTCCCCTACTCTGGGTAAAAGGCTGTTCATAGACTATTAATCCCCCCATGATCTTATACACCTTATATACCTCTATGTCACCCCTCATCCTCCTGCACTCCAAGGAATAAAGTTCTAGCCTGCCCAACCTCCCTATAGCTCAGACCCTCAAGTCCTGGCAACATCCTGGTAAATCTCTGCACTCTATCCAGCTTAACAACATCAAAGTATATAGTTTCTTGAAAGAGGTATCACAAGTAGATGGGGTGGTCAAGAAGGCTTTCGCTCATTGGCCTTTATCAGTCAGGGTATTGAGTATGGAAGATAGATACAAAAAGCTGGAGTAACTCAGTGGGACAGGCAGCATCTCCGCCACCTCCCAACGGGATACCACCATTAGCCACATTTTCAGCAATGCTTTATTAATACTTTCCAAATATTTGAAAAAAGATGCAGAGCAGGAAATGGAAATAGAACTTTTTACTCTGGAGTATTTGAGAAATGGTAACCTCAGTGCTATCAGTTTTAGTGGTTACTAGATGGGCGTGGACCCATTGGGTACAAATCTCTCCTGGGGGCTCTCCTCACCCCCTCCCCATTGGCTGTCACCCCGTCACTCGGCTTGGTCCCGCCCCCTTCCGGGCAGCAACCCTCCCCCAACTGCGCAAGCGCGGATGCAGCGGCCATTTCTCCCCCTTCCCCGCCCCCCACACCACCTCCCTCAACCCTCCCTTATGCTCCCTCCCTCCTCCTCCCTCCACCCCCCTCCCTCTCTCCCTCTCCCTCTCCCACCCTAGGAGATAGAATTAAACTGTAAAATGTGTATAACTTTAAAAATATAACACCGATTTCAATGAAACTTCCATTAGCACCAAAGGGACGACAGTGATGAAGGTGGGCCTAAAAAATGTTGCGCTATCATGTACCGTTTTGGTTGTAGTTCAGGAACAAACAAACAAACAAAAGAGTTTTAGTATATCGTTATAAGATAGATGAAAGAAGACCAGGACAATTACAGGAAAATAATTATTTTCATTGGACTAATAATTAGAAAGGAAAGAAAGATTGGTAGGTGAAAGAAAATGGGCAATAAGATTCCTAAAAGGAAGCAATAATTTGATTCTTTTGACCAAAGGCAATGCCAAGAAAGGGCAAAGTGCTGGAGTAACTAGGCAGATCAAGCTGCATCTCTGGACGGCATGGATCGGTGAAGTTTCGGGTTGAGACCCTTCTTCAGAAGAAGGATCTTGACCCGAAAAGTCACTTATCTATGTTCTCCAGAGATGCTACCTGACCTGCTGAGTTACTCCAGCACTGTGCTTTTTTGGTAAACCAGCATCAGCAATTAATTGTTTCTAATTTTGTCAAATTGGGGGTTTTTGGGGGGGGGGGGAGTCCTGTTACCACATCCTTTATAATGGATTCTAACCTTTTCCTTATTATTGATGACTTCTCCAACTTCAGATAGTTCCTCTGTCCCTCTCTCCCCCCCCCCCCCCCCTTCCCAGCTCTCCCACTGTCTTCCTGTCTCCTACTACATCCTATCTTTGTCCCGTCCCCTAACATCAGTTTGAAGAAGGGTCTCGACCATAAACGTCACCCATTCCTTCTCTCCTGAGATGCTGCCTGACCCGCTGAGTTACTCCAACATTTTGTATCTACCTTCAATTTGAACCAGCATCTGCAGTTATCTTCCTACACATGATAGATTAAATGGTCTGTAGTTCCATGTTTTCTCTCTCCATCCTTCAGTAATATGAAGTGACTAGAGAAACTGAATATTCTCCTTGGAGCAAAGAAGGTTAAGGGAAAATTTGAAAGAGCAGATGAAATTTATGAGGTTTTGATCGTATCTGTACAAACCAATGTTTCCAGTTGCAGTATGACAAGTCATTGGAAATTATATAAACATAGCACAAAAAGTAAGGAAATTTGTGTGTTGGTAGATTATTTCTTTGTTGTAACAGTGCTTCTTGGCAATAAATCTTATACCGTTTGAAAGCCTGTTTATTTCCCTTTTAAATGGTGCCACGTTTGTAAGGAACATGCATTTGTGGGATGAGCAGCAGAGCTGAGTATGTGGGTTGCGCCCATGAAAAATCTGCCAAATCTTCTCTGCCAATGCCAAACAGCTTATTCTGCCATTGACTCTTGTTCGGTGTTGTTTGGTGGATTGGATGATTGAAGTCTGAAGAAACAAGACATATTGGCAATTTAACAATTTATTCATTTGATAAACAGGTGCCTCAGTAGCGTGTGGAAGAACCATACACAGCCACAACAGCCTGGCACCTCCTCCTCATGCTGGTCACCAGCCTGGTCACACACTGTTGTGGAATGGCATCCCATTCTTCAACCAGCATTTGTCGCAAGTCAGCCAACGTGGTTGTGTTGGTCACTCTGGCACGAACAGCACGCCCAAGCTAATCCCACAAGTGTTCAATGGGGTTGAGGTCAGGACTGCTGGCAGGCCATTCCATCCTCTCCACTCCCAAATTCTGGAGGTAGTCTCTGAGAAACCCTGCTCTGTGGGGCGAGCATTGTCATCTAGGAGGATAGAGTTCGGTCCCAGACTGTGGAGATATGGGATTGCCACTGGTTGCAGAATCTCATCTCGATATCTCTCGGCATTGAGATTGCCTCCAATGATGACAAGCCTCGTTTTTCCAGTGAGGGAGATGCCGCCCCACACCATCACACTGCCTCCACCAAAAGATGTTACTCTATCGGTGCAGCAATCAGTATAGCGTTCTCCGTGTCTTCTCCACACTTTGACCCTATGATCCAACTGCCGTAGGCAGAATCTAGACTCATCGCTGAACATAACGTTCCTCCACATGTTCAGGTTCCAGTGCACGTGTTGCCGACACCAGCGCAAACGGGCCTGACGGTGAAGGGCAGTCATGGCAGGCCTCCTGGCAGCCCTATGAGACCGGAGATCGGCTGCGTGCAGTCTGTTCCGAATTGTCTGGGCAGAGAGCCGTCGGCCATATCGTCCTGCAAACCTTGACTGCAAATCTGTAGAAGACAGCCTACGGTTCCTAAGTGCTGACAGGGTGAGGAAAAGGTCTTCTTCGAGTGTCGTCTTCTTGGGACGCCCACTTCGCGGCCTGTCTCTGACATCCCCCGTTATATGGAACTTGGCCTTCACTTTGGAGATGGTACAAGGGCTCACTCCAAATAATGCCGCAACTTGGTTTTGCGGAACACCAGCTTGAAGTTGCCCTATCGCACGGGCCCTATCCAGATCAGTCAAACGTGGCATGCCGATTCTTGGAGCAGACACCTACTGACCACTGAAGCAGGGCCCATGCTCACAGATGCTGCCAATCAGGTGCCAATCAGGCACCTGAGTGTCAGCACCTGGGGGTACCAGAAGCTCAAAACAAGAGTCAATAGCAACAGTAGAATAAGCTGTTTGGCATTGGCAGAGAAGATTTGGCAATTTGTTCATGGGCGCAACCCATATACTCAGCTCTGCTGCTCATCCCACAAATGCATGTTCCTTACAAATGTGGCACCATTTAAAAGGGAAATAAACAGGCTTTCCAACGGTATAAGATTTATTGCCAAGAAGCATTGTTACAACAAAGAAATAATCTACCAAACACAAATTTCCTTATTTTTTGTGCTATGTTTATCTCAGGTAATTGGCAAAAGAACCAGAAAGGAGATGAAATTACAGTTTTGATGCAGTTGTAGAATTATACTGCATGGAAGCGAATCCTTTGATCCAACCTGCCCATGCTGACTAAGATACCCACCTAACTTAGTCAAATCTACCTGTTAGTGATCCATATCCCTCTAAACATTTTCTATCTATGTATCAGGTAGTTGTGTAGGGAGTGGCGAAAAAAAATTCTGGTGTAACTTGCAAAAAATGAATGAATATATAATTGAAAAAAATGCAAGGCTGTGGGCGATAAACCTATTAATTGGACTGAATGAATTGCTCTTTAAAATGTTGCCAGACTATTTTATATAACACAGATGTCTGGGATCAAGTTTTAAAACATCTATTAGCTACCTGTGCTTTTAGTGAAACTAACATGACCTAATTTCCGCATTGGAGGACATGATAATAACTCAAACCATGATCCAGGATGAAATTCTACTTCTATAAGAAAACAGACACATTTATTTCAAGAGGGCTTGTACACAAAAACAGGGATGTAATGTTGAGGCTCTGGTGAGACCGCATTTGGAATATTGTGAGCAATCTTGGGCACCATATCTGAGGAAGGATGTGCTTGCTCTGGAGAGGGTCCAAAGGAGATTTCTAAGAATGATCCGAGGAGTGGGTAGATTAAGCTATGATGAATGTTTGTCAGCACTGGGCCTGTACTCGCTGGAGTTTAGAAGAATGAGGGGGGGCCTAATTGAAACATACAGAATAGTGAAAGGCTTGGATAGAGTGGATGTGGAGAGAATGTTTCCACTAGTGGGGGAGTCTAGGACTAGAGGTCATAGCCTCAGAATTAAAGGACGTTCTTTTAGGAAGGAGATGAGGAGAAATTTCTTTAGTCAGAGGGTGGTTATCTGTGGAATTCTTTACCACAGAAGGCTGTGGAGGCCAAGTCAGTGGATTTTTTTTAAAGCAGAGATAGATTCTTGATTAGTACACGTGTCAGAGGTTATGGGGGGAAGGCAGGAGAATGGGGTTAGGCAGGCGAGAAAGATCAGCCATGATTGAATGGTGGAGTAGGCTTGATGGGCTGAATGGCCTAATTCTACTCCTATTCCTTATGACCTTATGACTTGTTGAGTCTAGGATCGAGGAAAGAGGATGGCCTCAATTGTGATTTTTTTTTTTAGGAATTTGTGAGCATGGAATGCAATAAATACTTAATCTTAAGAAAATCTTAATTTTTTAGGTCAGTGACCTATAATGAAAACAAGTGTAGGTAGACTTTCGTGAAACACATTATCTGTGTTCAACCCTGCCCTGTCCTAGACGAAAATAAACTAGCCATGACTCTTAAAGCAGACCAAAATATTATTGAAAAAAAAGTACTGGAACAATGCTATTAATTAATTGCAAGACAAAATGGAAGAGGCAATACAAATTTTAATATTAGAGCCAAATATTGTATGCAGAATTGAAATAACACTTCATGATTCTGACCCGAACTCTAGATTTTATAATCACAAGGAAAGTGCTTTCAGGAATCTGATTTGGATTAATTTGGGTATTCATACAATAAGAAAGATGCATATGTTTGTAAAAGCACTGAGTGATATTGAAGTTAATCTTTTACAGGTCGGAGGAACAACGATCACCAAAGTAAGTTGCTAATTCTCCCACCCTAATTGGGTGAATTATTATCAATAATTAAATTGGGAAAAATCATATGGGGAAATAGTAGGATTATGCATATGCAGGTTATTATTAAAGTTTAAATTACTGGAAAATTGAGAGGCTGGAGGAGGGTTGAGAGATTCAATGAATTGTGATTCTCCAGCATTTGTTTGCTATTTTTTGGCTGTCCAGTGTTTGCTTTGCCCAAATGACATTTTGCCTATTTTGCTGCTTCATTATCTCTCAAACTGAATACACCTTTCTATCATACACTTTGATGACACAACTTCCTCCGAAATAATTTACTGGTTATTTAATACACTTTCTTCTTTGAATCGGGTACTGCAGTGTGCTGCAAGTTATATTCCAGCAAAGATTGGGGCAGGTTTATGGTGAGTGAGGTGCAGGAAAATACCTCTGGAGCAGGACATTGGACATTGGCAACCAATGGGCTGAATGACCTATGTCACTGTACAAATAAGATGTATGATGTGTAAGTCTGCAAAATATTTTCTGATTATGGGTTTAAGAGTTGTATGATCCCTTGATTTTGAGCATAATAATATGTGATAGAGATAACTGCTCAGATAACTGCAGTTCAGTCCATTATGTTCATGCCAGCCAACAAAGAGGAAACAGTCAAATCTCACTTTTTACCGTTTTGTTATGATCTAGTATCTCCAGATGGGAATTTAATGTAATTGTGGAGTCTCTGCCTTTGCAATCTTTAGACAATATATCTTTTATATATTTTTAAGAATATATTAACCTTTCCTTAAACTAAAAATAAAGTAACTTAAGATGCTTTTTTAAAAATGGTAAATAACTGTATTTACCTTTACCTGGTCTAGCAAGTGAACAATCACATATGTGGATTCCTCCACAAAGTGCTGGAGAATTGCTGCACATATATAAATGACCTAGATATAAATGTAGATGGGTTAATGAGTGCATTTGCTAATGGCACCAAGATTGGAGGTGTTGCAAATAACGAGGAAGGCTATTGGAAGGTAGAGCAGCATATTGATCAGCTGCAGAAATGGGCGGAGAAATGGCAGATGGAGTAAGACGAATAAGGCACCCAAGCAAGTGTGAGGTGTTGGACTTTAGAAGGTTGAATGTAAGGAGAGCGTATACAGTTAATGGCAAGGCCCTTAACACCATCGAGTGCAGAGGGATCTTGGAGTCCAAGTTTATAGCTCACTAAAGATGGCAACACAACTAGATAGGGTGATAAAGAAGGAAAATAGTATGCTTGCCTTCATTGCTAGGGGCAATGAGTACAAGAGTCAGGAAGCCATGATACAGCTTTATAGGACTTTGGTTAGACCACATTTGGAATATTGTGTGCATTTCTGATCACTCCATTATAGGAAAGATGTGGAAGCTTTGGAGAGGGGGCAGAGGAGCTTTACCAAAACGCTGCCTAGATTAGAGGGTTTCAGCTACAGGGAGAGGTTAGATAAATTTAGATTATTTTCTCTGGAACATCAGAGGATGAACGGAGAGTTGATAGAAGTTTTTAAAATAATGATAGGCAAAAAAATGATAGACAGTGGGAACCTTTTCTCCAGGATGGAAATGTCCAACACTGGAGGGCAGTGCTATAAGGTGAAAGGTTAATGGAGATGCGTAGAGGAATTTTGTTTAAACAGAGGGTGGCGGGAGTCTGGAACTCATTGTCAGGGGTGATGATGGAGGCCGATACAATAGTGGTGTTTAAGAGGCTTTTGAACAGGCACATGGAATTGCAGGGAATAGAGTGATATAGATCATGTGGAGGCACAAGAGACCAGTTCAGCTAGGATCATGTTCGGCACAAACATTGCAGCCTGAGGGGCCTGTTCCTATGCTGTACTGTCCTGTTTTATGTGGATTCTGCTTCAAGTGAAATCCAGAAATGGAATGTCAGATGTTCGAGCATCTATATTTAGAGCAAGGCCACGTGAATCCAAGATGTACTCAAGGCTGGTGGTTCCAGACACTAGATTGATTCGACTCATTCTTAGTCTAGTTGAGCTCCATAACTAAAATTTTCCATCCTAATGAGCCTTTTCGTAAGTTTCTGCTGTAGCCTCTTGGGTGCAATCACATCTTAAATGCTATGGTGACCCATGTTTGTATGCTATACACTAGGTGTGAACCAACGTGTTTTGTACATTGCTGTAATGGCTGCTTGTTTTTGTATTCTGTGCCTTGGACAATAAGATTACACTTTGTGCATTTCTACATCTACTTGTCCTGCTAAGTTCACCTTTTTTTGAATACACTTTCTTTCCTATGATCATCCCATAAAATTCAATTGGATTGTTCAGAAAAAAATCTACCCATATAAATCCTTAGAAACATAGAAAATAGGTGCAGGAGTAGGCCATTCGGCCCTTCCAGCCTGCACCGCCATTCAATATGATCATGGCTGATCATCCAGCTCAGTAGCCTGTACCTGCCTTCTCTCCATACCCCCTGATCCCTTTAGCAAAAAGGGCTACATCTAACTCCCTCTTAAATATAGCCAATGAACTGGCCTCAACTACCTTCTGTGGCAGAGAATTCCACAGACTCACCACTCTCTGTGTGAAGAAATGTTTTCTCATCTCGGTCCTAAAAGACTTCCCCCTTATCCTTAAGCTGTGACCCCTGGTTCTGGACTCCCCCAACATCGGGAACAATCTTTCCGCATCTAGCCTCTCCAACCCCTTAAGAATTTTATATGTTTCTATAAGATCCCCCCTCAGTCTTCTAAATTCCAGCGAGTACAAGCCCAGTCTATCCAGTCTTTCCTCATATGTAAGTCCCGCCATCCCAGGGATCAATCTGGTGAACCTTCTCTGTACTCCCTCTAAGGCAAGAACGTCTTTCCTCAGGTTAGGAGACCAAAACTGCACACAATACTCCAGGTGCGGTCTCACCAAGGCCCTGTACAACTGCAACAGAAGCTCCTTGCTCCTAAACTCAAATCCTCTTGCTATGAATGCCAACATACCATTCGCTTTCTTCACTGCCTGCTGCACCTGCATGCTTGCCTTGATGACTGAACTTGATTAATCTGCCATTCGAAATGTTTTAAAAGTTATTGTCTTTAACTTATTAATGGGACAGTTGTCACCTTTATTTGTGTAATTTCACTTGTTCGTAGGACATGTGGAGAAGTGCAAGAACAATTTTCTGATACCATCAAAGGACAACGGCGATCACTAACGTGTTCAGTGAATGGTGTGGATACTAACATACCAAAAGATGATCTCGCAGTTTCCCACCCACTGGCTGGTGTTGATTTGCAATTTCTCGAAACCTATGAGTCGACAGCACCAGGAACAAATGAGGATGAAATGGCACCAGGCCAATACTACTGTGATTACAAGGTTAGTAAAACTAAATGTAAACTTCATTTTAAGTGAAAAATATAATTGTCACTATATCAGTTTGTAAAGCAATTAAAGATAGTGTGGAGAAAGCAGATTCTTGCAAAAATATGGGTGTCAAACAACCAATTTAAAATCAGATTTCGTAATGAAAGTAGAGGGAAATAAACCATCTACATCTTAGAAAAAATAAGTCATTCTGTGTGCCATGCTCAATGTATCTAACATTTCTAAATCTGTAATTGTTTTCAAAGAAGATGAGGTTAAATTAATATTTCAGATGTGCCCATCAAATTTATGTTTTATGTTATTATCTTTATTAAACTTTTGAAAGGCCAAGATCCTTGATTTCAAAATAAGGTCTAGGCTAGCCACTGACTTCCCTCAACTACTGAAACTATTTCCATAAAGCCTGAGTCATGTGAGCATGTAAATTCACATTGTGTATTAGAAAAAATATTTCTTTACATCATAATTTTCCTGAACTTCTGAGTTCTTTTAAATCAAAGATTTATTTCAAGGGAAGTAATCTTAACAATTTGATTCAAGCTGAATTACAGATTACCAAGTCTCTTTCACTGTTGTTTAATATTCAGTCTTAAGGGGCTTCCCCAGAGCAAATTGGAGGAACAGCACCTCATATTTCGTTTGGGTAGCTTACACTCCAGCGGTATGAACATTGACTTCTCTAACTTCAAATACCTCTAGTTTTCCCTCTTTCTCCATCCCCTCCCTCTTTCCAGTTCTCCCACCAGTCGTACTGTCTCCGACTACATTCTATCTCTGTCCCGCCCACTCCCCTGACATCAGTCTGAAGAAGGGTCTTGACCTGAAACGTCATCCATTCTCTCCAGAGATGCTGCCTGTCCCACTGAGTAACTCCAGCATTTTGTGTCTACCTCTGATTGTTTAATACTCATTTAGATTATTTAAGAATGGGAATGAGGGAGTACAAGAAACCCATAATAGTGACAGTTTAAAAATGTGTTATGGCTACAAAACCATTTGTTAGAATGGAATTATAATGAATATTTTTCAATAACTGAAATCTTTTCTCTGGTTGAAACTTTAAGTGCAGAAAGAAAACAGTGATTTGTTTTTTTACACTATGCTTATTTTCCTGAGGTCTTTCCGAAGGTACATTAATCAGAATCAGAAATTCATGTCCTCCTCTTCCCAGATGTAACTTGAGAAAAGAGGCAAATCTAAATATGATAACTACTAAGTTGCCTGCCACAGAGAAAGTCGTCACCAGGGTCTTCCTCAAACATTGCCTCTTCTTGACTGAAGAATTGCTCCCTGAATTACAGTATGGGTTCCTTCCATCTGGAGCAATGGTGAACATAATCTTTAGCACCCAGCAACTAATGCAAAGAGCAGCATCAAATACTGTGCATGGCCAGACATTTGCCCTCCATTGACTTGCCTGCTGTGCAATATCTTGGTAATCAATGCCGATGATAAAGCACCAGAAAATGGGGGTACTTTCCATTTCTTGAAAACAACTTGAGTGCAAAGTCAAATATCAATCATAAAATTTACCATGCTTTCAGTGTGCGATGAGTATTTATGCTGATTTTTAACGGATGGCCATCAAAGCACATTCTACTAGGCAGCATTGAACTCTGCCTTAATTTTACTTCTGATGCTTGGAATACTTGTAGTTGTGACCTCAGGATACCAGAGAGAGCAAAGTAAATATCATTTGTATGGTAGAACCTGAGCATTCCACATTGGTCTCATCAGCTTCAGAACCAACAAAATGGAAGCAAGCTGTCCTCAATTGTTGGAGGAGTGCTCAAAACAAGAGATCTTGTGTGTAATTTTTATCCTTTTGGGAGTTGGCTCCCTGATACCCATTTCCCATTAACTGTTTAGTCTGCTTATGCCCATTGTACTGCCACCATGTGAATTCTGAAATCTTAAGTCTGCCATAAAGTAAGGAAGTTGGTGAAATGAGCTGGTGAAGATTGAAAGGCAGGGCAATTGAGTCTGAAGAAGGGTTTTGACCCGAAACATCACCCATTCTTTTTCTCCAGAGATGCTACCTGACCCACAGAGTTACTTCAGTTCTTTGTGTCCTTGTTTGGTATAAACCAGAATCTGTATTCCTTTCTACATGCAATTATAATTGCTCCCTCAATATGTGTTTTTCTCAACATGTCAAAGAAAAGACAAAGGAGAAGTTACAGCAGTAGGAGGGTGGGTGATATGTGATGCACAGCGAAAATATTTGCTGCTTGTAAACTATGGACTTGTGGAGCATGTGAGAAGGAATAATAAAAGTGAGCAGACTATCTTCAGTGTGGTGCCAGGCTACCCCCATCCCCTCCTCTACTGGCCGCAATTTAATAATAATAATAATTTTTTTAATTTTTTTTTGTCATATGTAGGTTGGCACAGGGTCAATGGTACAATGAAATGTATTTGACAAGACAATGGGTCACCTCACCAGTAATATTCCATTTTTTGCTTGCTCCAGTAGTTGGTTGCTGTTATTCTCTAGGGTGGTGATCTGGTGAAGGTGGATTTATCCTCTGCTGATCTGATGGTGTTGCTGTCAGAATTGAACCTTGCTTCCTGCAAAAGTGGATACATTTTCCAAGTGGCAATTTTTCTGCTTAATGCATCTGGAATGTTTGAATAGTATGTGTTATAGAAGCTGTGAAGTTTGAGATTTAGAAAACTTCTAAGTGTGTCCCTGGCTGTGGCACAGCCTACAAATGTGAGAAACAGCAATTGATCACTGTTAAGCGAGTTGGGGACATACTTGGAAAAGGGGAATACTTGGATGATGTGGAGAATGAATGTGATGTGAGGTCCTAAAATTTTTACCAATCTTCATTCAGAACTGGAGATAATTTTAGGTCTCTGAGTAGGGAAGCTGTCTCCTTGCATCCATCTCATCAGCAAAGGTAACTGCAGCATTAGCTTTCAGCCAAGCTAGGTTGACAACATGGCCTAATCAACATCAGATGGTTTCACTGGTGGTCGTCAACCAAACTAAGCAATACTACTATCCAATGGGAAAACAATTAGAATGTTAGCATTAACTTGACACTGAAGTCACTTATGAGGTGGGGCCATGAATATTAAGCATCCCGTACCACGTTGAACAAAAGCTTGAATCATGCAACACAAATCCAATGTTTATTGCCCAGGGCAATTCAATATCTCCACTGACATTCTTATCATTGCAACTAACAATGTGATCAGCTGAACAAAAGTTCAACAAGTCTATTGTGCTCTAATCAATTTAAAGTTGAATCTGATAAGCAGTTGAAATGTGTGAGAGAGTGAATAATGCATCATGTTGGAGCAGAAATCCTCAGAGCAGCGTGATATAATTTGTTCCTAAAAATCAAATATTCAATCATTTTTATAAATCTTTGCATGAAAAGGGAAAAAGAATCAGAAGAAGATTGTTGACATCACCACTGTTTGAATATAATAATTCTTCTGAGTGTTGAATTTTTGCTTGGTGTACAGATGGCTCTGAGAAGGGGGAAGGAACAATAGATGCAATATAACAAGACAAACATGTTAATGGATCATTTTTAAATGACTGACAACTAGTCTGAAATTGTGTTGTATTTAATCATCTCTCCCAGTTGATTGGATTGCATCATATGGGTAATTTTATTGTACAAATGAATGCTGGCATTTAACCATAATATGAAAGGAACACTACCAACTGGTTCCCAAACCAACTTATCTAAAATTGATCTTACGAGAATAAGAGGATTTTTCTACCTCAGACTTGTAACTATTGAGTAGGTCTAAATATATTTACATTTAAAGCTGAATTTTCAAACACTTGCAATTTCTGGATAAAGTTTTTTTTTCCTCTTCACAATCCTAAATAACCATATCTCCTAGCTACAGGTACTCTACCAAGAGAAAATTGCCCTTTGGTATTTAACTTGGAATCTGTTAAATCTTTGCAATATTTTTTTTCATTCTCAATGGGCAGAGTATCTGAGTACAGGGTGCATCTATGTTCATGTTTATATTAAATACAATGAGTAGAACTACATATGTTCTTTCTCACCTGTTGAGTGTAGCTCAACTCTGAAGTCATTTGAATTGAGACATGACATGTCATTCTATTCAACAAATAAAACTGCATAAAATTATCCATATAATTATGCCATGCAAATTGAGAGTGTATTTGTGTATATTAGACTCTTGCATGGTAAAGTTGAGGTTCTTTCTTTCCAGAGTGATGCAGTAATCCATGATCGTGATTTGCTTTTGGTTCGAATGATACCTGATGAGGAAGGAAGGTTTGGGTTCAACTTGAAGGTGAATTGAATAAATTTAACCGTTCTTAGAAAAACTATTATAAACAGTAAATAAAGAAAAAGTTTATTGTGCAAAATAGCCTTCAAGGTGTGGAATGACATGGCGTTAAAATTGAGCACCATACCTGTACCACCGAATTTTGCTTTTCTTTTCAGTGAAAGAAATTATGTGAGGGCACTTCTATGGAGGGAGATTCAGGAATCAAGTTCCAGATTTCTGAACAAAATAACCTTTTCCAGCATTGTTTTGTACCCTTTTGTAGCATGCGAGCTAAAGTTATTTGTTCACTTGTTTTGATATTAGCCTCAACATTATTTTGAAAGTTTTTTCATTTGGTGTAACTTATTAGTTACCAGAATTAATATGGCATCCCAGATTCTGGTGAGTTTTACACAGTGGCATAGTAGTTGGTACTGCTGCTGCACAATCCAGTGACCAAGTTGACTCTGGTGTCTTTGTGGCATTTGCATTCTTCAGTGACTGTAAGTTTTTTCTCAGTGCTCTGGATTTTCTCCTCACTTCCAAAAATTGTTGATGGATTGGCTGGTTATTGTAAATTGCCACTAGTCTAGGTGGGAAGTAGAAGTATTAGAGTGGGGGGAAGAAGGAGGAGTTGATGAATAGGAGTGAGTAGGTTCCAGGAAAATAAAGGAATAGGACTGACAAATTCTCGTGCAGCCAGTACAGACTTTATGTGCTTCAATGTTATTAACGGAATATGAGAAATCTTAATGCATTCAAGCTCATTCTTTAACTAATTGAGCTTTTTAAGATGAATAACCAATGATAAAGTTCAATAATTTTATTAATGCTTTTGAATACTAAATTATAGTTGCTATCAAAGCGGCTTTGGCAGATCTTTTCAGAGCTGAATACCCAGTGAATGTGGTTAATTAATCTTGGCACAGATATTGTGGGCTGAAGGGCCTAATTTTGTGCTGTATTGTTCTATATATGTTTCTGTTCGGGTCATCCATTCAATTAAAACAATTATGTATTTTGATTAAACTACACAATCCAACCATTTCTATGCTAATGATTGCTGTACACTTTCAAAAGTATCCTGGAATGCAAGATTGTTTTTTTTTTTAAATGTCATTGTTCCATAATCTGGAATTACAATCTCTTGCAAAAATCCTGAATGAAATATAGATTGTTTTCAATTGCAGCTTTATACACATAATATTCTTAAAGTTTCATATTTATGCCATCTTTACATATTCCACTTATTCCACTTGCAGGGTGGAGCTGATCAGAAAATGCCGCTTATTGTCTCACGAGTAAGCCCAGGATCACCTGTGAGTACAATCATTTTTTTAAATATCTATCAATCTGTGCATAATCTGCACGTAATTATCATAGAATAGAAACATATATAGAACAGCACAGCACAAAATTAGGCCCTTTGGCCCACAATGTCTGTGCCAAGACCAACTCGTATTTGCCTGCACATAATCCACAACCCTCAATTCCCTTCATATCTACGTGCATATACAAAAATCTCTTAAATTCCACTATTGGCGGTACAGTGGTGCAGCGGTACAGTGGTGCATCCTGCCTTACTGCACCAGAGACCCGGGTTCGATCCTGACTGCAGGTGCTGCCTGCCCAGAGTTTGTACGTTTTCTCTGTGACCTGGGGTAGATCCCATCAGGGTCTGGGGATTTATCCCCCTTGTAAAAAACAGCATCTACATGCTGGTTAACATACAAAAGGACTTGCAATGCAGGAGTAAACTCAGCAGATCGAGCAGCATTTGTGGAAAACATGGATAGGTGATTGTAACTGGATGGGGGGGGGGGGAGTTGGAAAAGAGGAGAGGCAGGACAAAGCATGGCAGGTAATCGGTCGACATAGGCGAGGAGGCTTTTGATAGGCAGAAGGTTGAAACAAAGGGCAGAGATAAGAATGGAAGGTGTGAGACAGGTTTGAAGAAATGCAGATTGTAAAGCTAGAGGGTGGAAAGTAGCAGAAGGCAGGGGGTGGAAGTGGGGGTGGGGGAGGCAGAGGCCATGAAAGTGAGGAAATAGAGTCCAGGTGGAGCACAGGGGAGGGGGAGAGGAGAGGTTGTGAGAGGTTACCAATTGATAGGTGGTGGTAATCCACCTTGATGCTCTTCAAGGGCCCCAACAACTTTTTAATCTCAAACTGCCCTTGTATATTAGTATTCTTAATATTGTTCATGTCTTTCTCAGTGAAAACCGATGCAAAGTAATCATTTAGTACCTCATCTGCATCACCAGACTCCAAGCACAAATTCTCTCCTTTATCCTTAAGCAGTCCTACCTTCTGCCTGGTTACCCTCTTTTTAATGTAGGTATAAAAAGCTTTGGGATTTTCTTCTATCTGACTCGCTAATGCCATTCCGTGGCCTCTTTTGACCCTTGTAATCTCCACCTTGAGTTCTTTCCTTTCTCCTTCCTCCTCCTTTCTCATTCCACCTTTCTTTTTATTCCTCAAACGCCCTGTTTGATTCCATCCTCTTAAACCTTGCATGTGCTTCCTTTTTCCTTATGACCAAATTTACAACCTTTTTGGTTATCCAAGGTTCCCTTACTTTGCCATCCTTATCCCAACTCCTTACTGGAACGTGCCAGATCTAAACTTCCATCAACTGATCTTTAAATGACACCTACATATAAGAATGTAGAAACAAGGAACTGCAGATGCTGGTTTGCCAAGGAAAGACACAAATTGCTGGAGTAACTAAGCGACTCAGGCAGCATACCTGGAGAACATGGATTGGTGACGTTTCGGGTATGAAGAAGGATCCAAACCAAAACATTACCTATCCATGTTTATCCAGGGATGCTGCCTGAATTCTGTATTAGGATGGACAGTGACACGGTTAATTCAGAGACTAGGGTCCTGAACTTGAATAAAGGAGACTTTGAAGGTATGAGACGGGAATTGGCTAGGATAGACTGGCAAATTATACTTAAAGGGTTGACAGTCGAGGTGCAATGGCGAAGATTTAAAGACTGCATGGGTGAACTCCAGAAATTGTTCATCCCTGCATGGCGAAAAAATAAAACTGGGAAGGCGGCTCAACCGTGGCTGACGAGGGAAGTTAAGGATAGTGTTAAAGCCAAGGAAGAGGCATATATATTGTCCAGAAGAAGCGGCAAACCAGAGGACTAGGAGAAATTTAGAACTTAACAGAGGAGGACAAAGGGGTTAATTAAGAGGGGGGAAAAGGAGCATGAAAGAAAGCGTGTGGGAAATATAAAAAGTGACTGTAAAAGTTTCTATAGGTATATAAAAAGGAAAAGATTAGTTAAGATGAATGTAGGTCCCTTACAGTCAGAGACAGGTGAATTTAAATTGGGAAACAAGGAAATAGCAGAACAGTTAAACGAGTACTTTGGTTCTGTCTTCACTAAGGAAGACACAAACAATCTCCCGGAAATACTAGGGGACCAAGGATCTAGTGGGGGGGAGGAACTGAAGGGAATCTACATTAGTCAGCAAATGGTGTTAGGTAAACTATTGGGACTGAAGGCAAATAAATCCCCAGGGCCAGATGGTCTGCATCCCAGAGTATTCAAGGAGGTGGCCTTAGAAATCGTGGATGCATTGGTGATCATTTTCCAATGTTCTCTCGACTCTGGATCAGTTCCTGTGGACTGAAGGGTAGCTAATGTAACTCCACTTTTTAAGAAAGGAGGGAGAGAGAAAACACGGAATTATAGACCAGTTAGCCTTATATCGGTAGTGGGGAAGATGCAGGAGTCGATTATTAAAGATGTTATCGCAGCACATTTGGAAAGATTGAAGGGATCGGTCAAAGTCAGCATGGATTTATGAAGGGGAAATCATGCTTGACTAATCTTTTGAAATTTTTTGAGGGAGATCCAGTGGATGTGGTGTACCTGAACTTTCAAAAAGCCTTTGACAAGGTCCCACACAAGAGATTAGTGTGCAGAATTAGAGCACATGGAATTGGGAGTAGGATATTGACATGGATAGAGAACTGGTTGGCAAACAGGAAGCAAAGAGTCGGAATTAACGGGTCCTTTTCAGAATGGCAGGCAGTGACTAGTGGGGTGCCGCAAGGCTTGGTGCTATGACCCCTGCTATTTACAATATATATTAACGATTTAGACGAGGGAATTAAGTGTAACATCTCTAAGTTTGTGGATGACACAAAGCTAGGTGGCAGTGTGAGCTGCGAGGAGGATGCTATGAGGCTGCAAGGTGACTTGGATAGGTTGGGTGAGTGGGCAGAAGCATGGCAGATGCACAATAATGTGGATAAATATGAAGTTATCCACTTTGGTGGCAAGAACAGGAAGGCAGATTATTATCTGAATGGTGTCATATTAGGAAAAGAGGAGTTGCAACGAGACCTGGGCGTGCTTGTACATCACTCACTGAAAGTAAGGATGCGGGTACATCAGGCAGTGAAGAAAGCCTTCATTGCAAGAGGATTTGAGTTTAGGAGCAAGGAGGTCCTACCGCAGTTGTACAGGGCCCTGGTGAGACCACACCTGGAGTATTGTGTGCAATTTTGGTCTCCTAATTTGAGGAAGGACATTATTGCTATTGAGGGAGTGCAGCGTAGGTTCACCAGGTTAATTCCCAGGATGGCGGGACTGATGTATGATGAAAGAATGGGTCGACTGGGCTTGTATTCGCTGTAATTTAGGATGAGAGGGGATCTTATAGAAACATATAAAATTCTTAGAGGATTGGACAGGATGCAGGAAAAATGTTCCAGATGTTGGGGGAGTCCAGAACCAGGGGTCACAGTTTAAGAATAAGGGGTAGGCCATTTAGGACTGAGATGAGGAAAGACTTTTTCACCCAGAGAGTTGTGAATCTTTGGAATTCTCTGCCACAGAAGGCAGTGGAGGCCAATTCTCTGGATATTTTCAAGAGAGAGTTAGAATTAGCTCTTAGAGTTAAAGGAATCAAGGGATATGGGGAAAAAGAAAGAACGGGGGACTGATTTTGGATGATCAGCCATGATCCTATTGAATGGCGATGCTGGCTCGAAAGGCCGAATGGCCTACTCTGCACAATTGGCATTGTGATGAGAAACAGAGATTGAAGGGTGCTTTTTGACTTGAAGTCTGCAATCAGTGGAGTGCCACAGGGACCAGTGCTGGGGCTATTGTTGTTAACTGACTTGAATAAGAATGCATATAGACTGTTTAATAAATTTGTTAATGACACAAGCATTAGTGGAGTAACAGATAGCGATAAAGGTTGGCAACATTGGGTGGATTTTAATCCGGATAACCGTGAGGTAATGCATTTAGGAAGTCATATACAAGACATAAACAGTTATACATGAATAAGGCAGCACTGCCTCTCAGCTTCAGAGACCCTGTTTTGATCTTGGCCTTGGGGGCTGTCTGTGGAGTTTGCACATTCTCCTTGTGACCAAGTGAATTTCCTCCACATGTTCCGGTTTCCTCCCACATCCTAAAGACGCAAGATTGTAGGTTAAGTGGCCTCTGTAAAGAGCCCCGTGTGTATGGGAGTGGATGCGAAAGTGGGATAACATAAGCCTTGAATAAATGGGTGGCCAATGGTCGGCTTGGACTCAGTGAGCCAAAAGGCCTGTTTTCATGCTGAATCTCTAAACTAAACTAAGTTAATAGCAAAGACTTCTGGAGTGTTGACACACTGAATGACTTTGAGTTGCAAGTTCATTACTTGCTGACAATGTGGTTAGGTAGTGAAAAAGGAATTTGGTACATTTGCCAAGCTTTTGAATGCAAGAGTTGGAACGTCATTTTGCAGTTTTTCAAAACAATGGTGAAACTGCACTTAGAGTGTTGTGTACCATTCTGGTCACCACAAGGCAGGATGTAGTAGCAATAAAGAGAGTGCAGTGACTTTTACCAGGATGTTGCCTGGAGTGGTGGGCTTTAGTTACAAGGGATTGGATCGACTGAGCTTATCCTCACTAGAACACAGGAGGCTGAGAGGTGATGTTATAGGGGCTAATAAAATTGAGGGGCATAGACAGGATAGAAAGATAATGGGTGAATTAGACCAAAGAATCCATATCTGTGCTGTGTAACTTTAACTCTCTGACTTTGATTGTATTTACAAGTGCATTGGTATGCCTGTCTGCTCTGCCCCTTCTCACTGCATTGTTCTTTTTAGCATTTAAGTCATTGCCATTTGCTTTGGTAAATGTACCTTAATTTGGAACTACTTCTCTGTTCTGATTCTTTCTCATCCCCCTCCCAAGCTTGTTCAAACCTTCCCAACAGCACCTCACAATGGTATGAGTTCCATCCCTGTAGAGCTACCATCACACTTGTGAAAGTCACACTTCCCATAAAAATGGTCCTCTAGAATCTAAAGCCATCCCTTCTACACTCTCTCTCCAGTCTGTCTACTCTATCTTTACTAAGCCCCTAACTCTGTCTGCAGGAGCTTTTTTCTCTTTTTCTGTTTGTTTTTGGTACCGTTATCGACATTAACCTCTGTCTGTTTAGCATCCCCATTCAGGATGGGGTGCGTATGAAAAAGGATGGGAAACTTATGATGAGCATTTGACAGCAATGGGCCTGTACTCGCTTGAGTTCAGAAGGATAATGGAGCACTCCATTGAAACTTACCGAGTAGTCAAAGGCCTGGATAGAGTGGATGTGGAGAGGATGTTTCCACTCATGGGAGAGTCTTTGACCAGAGGTCATAGCCTCAGAATGAAAGGACGTTCCTTTAGGAAGGAGATGAGGAGGAATTTCTTTAGTCAGAGGCTAGTGAATCTGGAATTCATTGCTCCAGACGGCTTTGAGGCCAAATCTTTGGGTATTTTTAAAACGAAGATTGATAGATTTTTGTTTAGTAAGGGTGTCAAGAATTATGGGAAAAAGGCAGGAGAATGCGGTTGAGAGGGAAAGGTAGATCAGCCCGTTTAAATGGCTTGATGGGCCAAATGGCCTAATTCTGCTCCTGTGATTTATGAATTTCTGCAACCATTCAGTTACATCCTAGACCGTGGCACCAGGTAGGAACACATATCCTGGACTAGGTAGGCATAAAATGCTGGAATAACTCAGTGGGACAGGCAGCATCTCTGGAGAGAAGGAATGGGTGACGTTTTGGGTTGAGAATAATGGAGTTTCAACATGATTGCAAATGTGTAATTTCTTTATTGTAATGGGGTCTGAATCTGAGAACTCCCATCAATCACCAGTTTGGATATCTTTACCAGAAAATCCGCAATGGTTTAAGAAGGTTGTTCACCAGCACCTGAGGGTTCAACTAGGAACGGGTCATAATTGTTGGCCAGGCATGTCCATATCTCAAAAAAAATTGTTTAAAACAAGTATAAGTTCAATAACTATACTGTACCAACAAAGGATGTGGTAACCTAACAGCTGAGTACTGAAAACATCCTGTGTATGAAGCCGCTGTGCTGGTAAATATGTGCTAAATGAGTTTACTTCCATTTGGGATGAATATCTCAACAGTTTTCTGCATTAAAAGGTCAAAGGAATTGAAAACCATTTGCTGTGTGAAATATTGGTTCCAAATTGCTTGAGTTGATGAATGTTTGATTTCATTACAAAAGAAGTAGAACATATGTTTATTGCTTTACAACTAGGTGATTTGTAACAAAAATTCCCAGAGTAAATGCAACTGGTTGTATATTGCTGAAGCAATGTATGTGGTGGTGAAATAAACATTTGCAGATCAATCCAAACTGTATAAACTAAAAAGGAGTCGTTTTATAGTGTGCTTTTATACAGAATGTCTTCAGCTCTCTTTCTGTTCATGAAAATAATTCCAAAATCTGATGTTTTTGATTGAAATATTTTCACATTTGTTGTGTAGGCTGACATTTGTACATCCAAACTGAATGAAGGAGATCAAATCTTATTGATTAATGGCAGAGATATCTCTGAACATACACATGACCAAGTTGTTATGTTCATAAAAGCAAGCAGAGAATCACACTCCAGAGAACTTGTACTTCTAGTCAAACGAGAAGGTAACCAATTGTTGAACATGTTAAATATCATAAATGTTTACTTTGTTCTACTTGAATAGTTTTTTGCTACAAAATGAAATTTTCAATTTTTATATTTAAAACAGATAAGAACACAAGATGTAGGATAAGGCCGGTTGGCTCCCCATTTTTTGCAATTGGGTGCAGATGCAAATCTGAACTTGCATGTTTTTAATTACTCTTATTATGACTTTCTTAAAAATCTAACAGCAGCTTTTACCAGTTACTTGGAGATGTACCTGAAAATCATTCCCCCCCTGTCTGTACAGGTTGCATGATTGGCTACTCCTAAAAAACTAAGATAAGGAGCGGAATCCTAAAGGAATCAAATATATAGATATTAGTGGTGTGGTATTATAAATGGCTTCTGTCAAATTTTCTATACAATTTTTTGCTCTGTTTTCTAAAATTTCTGAGTGTTGGCTCAGTTGTGCCAAAGGATTTGCTTGAATATTGTAATGAATCATGGTTTTAGACATTTGGGTGAGAAAGTGAGATAGTAATTTTTGTCCATTTTTGGCATTGAGTGTTCAGTGAAATGGTTGCCAAGACAAAGCGTGCACTTGACTGTTTTGACAAACACTTGCCAAGTCTTGTCTGCCAAGGCGTACTGGATCCCCTGGTTGCTAACCATTTACACTACGCTTCCCATTCCCATATTGACCTTTCGTCCTGGACCACCTCCATTGCAGAATGAGGCCACATGCAAATTGAAAGAATAGCACCTCATATTCCACTTGGGTAGCTCAACGACATTAACATTGAATTCTCTGATTTTAGGTAATAACAAACCCTCCCCCCAACTTCTTTCCCACCCACACCCACCCCTTCCGTCCTCTGCCCCCCCCTGGACTCGCACCTATTTCTCCCCTTCCCCTTCCACCTACATTCCTTCCTCTAGCTTTACAATTCGCAACTCTCAATGTGTAGGAAAAAAACTGCATATGCTCATTAAAAATCGAAGGTAGACACAAAATGCTGGAGTAACTCAGCGGGTCAGGCAGCATCTCGGGAAAGAAGGAATGGGTCGGGACGAGGCCCTTCGGGTCGAGACCCTTATTCAGACAAGAAGGGTCTCGACCCGAAACGTCACCCTTCTCTCCCGAGATGCTGCCTGACCCGCTGAGTTACTCCAGCATTTTGTGTCTACCTTTGCTTCAATCCTTTTGTCTCATGTTTTCTGTCTTTTAATTTCTGGCCTTTGTCCAACGATCTGCTTGTCATATCCTTCCCCTCACCTGTAGCAACTTTTTACCTGCCAGGATTTGTTCTGCCCGTCTTCTCTTCCAGTTTTCTTCTCCCCCCCCCCCCACCCCCCCCCCACCCCCATCTGTCAGTTTGAAGAAGGGTCCCGCCCTTTTCAGCTGTAACTTCAGTCGCAAGGCACATCACCTTTTGAGATGTGGTTTAGCTTCAATCTGTCAAGATAGTGTAGTACAGCACCGTTTTATTATTGTCATGTGTACCAAGATACAGTGGAAAAATTTGTGTGCAATCCAGTAATTTCAAACCATACACTCTGCAACAAATAGTGCATTGGGGAAAAATAAATCGAATGCAGAATTTAGTTATGTATTTTTTAAAAATGCTGATTTTAAATAAGTGCAATGCGCCAACCACGTATGTTGGGAGATCAGGGCTTGACCCGTAGCTTATGAGAGGTCAGTGATACGATAACAGCATGCAATAAGCTGATCATGAATCTGGTGGTACTTGTTTTTCTATCTTTTTGAGAGAGGGGGAAAAAGGGAATGATCGTTGTGTAAGTAGGCCTTGATTATTTTGGTTACTTTCACAAGACAGCATGGTGTAGATCGAGTCAGTTGGGAGAGGTGTGTGGCGGGAAAGGAAGTTAGTTTACGCGATGGACTGGCTGCATCACAACTCTATTCAATTTCTTGTGGTCTTGAGAAGAGTAGTTGTCATATCAAGCTGCGACACATCAAGATAGGATGCTTTTTGTGATGCATCTTTAGACATTGGGAAGATTCATTGGGGACATGCCACATTTTTTTAAGTCTTCTGAGGAAGAAGTGACATTGGTGTACTTTCTTGGCCATACATTCAATATGGTTGGACCAGGATAGATTGTTAACACACAGAAACTTGAGGTTCTCAATCATCTCCACTGGAGCACCATTGATGCTGTACATCACTCAGTTTTCTGAAGTTGATGACCAGTTCTTTCATTTAGCTGACAATGAGGGAGACTTTGTTGTCTTGAGATTGTTCAAGATCCGATCCACGATGATGACATCATATGCAAATTTGTAAATGCAATTAGAGTAGAATTTGACCCCACAGTTGTGTGTATGCGGAGTATAGTAAGGAAATGAGAAAGCAGTCTTATGGGGCACCGTAATGGGGCAGACTTGTGGGGGATGTTTTGTCACTTATTCTTTGTCATTTGTGGATCAGGAAGTTGAGGATCAAGCTACAGAGGGGGGTGCTGAGTCATTGGTGCCGGAATTTGGACATGCTTTTGGTTAGATTTGTAGTGTTTCCTTGGGTTTGTTTGCGAGGGGGGCGCTGCGATCTCTCACCTTGTCCCGGCTCTGGGTCGGTGGCGATCCGCTCTCCGCTGAACCTTCGCCGGCAGCTTCTGCCTCCAGTTCCCGCTGCCTAAGAGCTTGTTGCGGACCGGATAAAATCTTGTGGCGGGCCGGATGTGGCCCGCGGGCCATAGTTTCGAGACCGCTGGGATAGACCAAATGAGTCAAAGTAGTAGTGAGAGTATCAGTGTGAATTAGAAAATGATGCTTCATGTGATATGTTGCTAATAGCAAGTCAAAGGGGCTTAGACTCTACTAATAGAGTTGGAAAAACAAAGCCACATTGCAATATGAAAGAAGTAGGACTTCCAAATGTTGGGATATTTGATATCAAGTCCAGAACATTGCAGCGTGGCCGGACAGAAGATGTGTTGTTCCTCCAGCTTGTATTTAGCCTCATTATAATAATTAAGGCCACAAACAAGTCAGAAAGGCGACAGGTATCAGACCTGAATCAGTAATTGTTTCTCTTTCTACAGATGCCTTCAAATTGGATATTTGCAGCATGTGTATTTTTATTTCAGATTTCCAGCATCTGCAAGTTTTTTTTGTTACTTTAAGTCAACAGCTACTTTCTATCTCATTGATGTTTTGTGAGATAACTTCCAGAATGGTCATAAGGTTGGCAGGTCAAAACCAGAGGAGCAGGAATTGGGATGGCAGTCATGCTCAGCAAGTTGTCCCTGGAGACTGAGGAGCTGATCCCATACAAGGGATCAGTCAACAGAACAAGTGTTGTTTTGGCCTTTTGTTGAATGACCAGCCTCTGATTACTGCTGATTACGATCCATAATACTAGGTATATGTAGGCAGAATATGTGGTGCACATGTGTGATGGAGATTGGTTCTTACACTCTTGTCCTTCACCAACTCAACAATAAGCTATCTAGGAATTCCATAGCTTATATTGATATCTGCAGAAACTCCATTTATATTGCATTAATATCTGCATAATAAATTGAAGTTGGCAATTGTATGCAAATCTAATGAAATAAACTTTGTTTTCATTGCTTCTTTACAAGTTGCAAGCAGTCATTTGGAGGAAAAGATGGAAGACAGAACAGCTTTCCAACATTTTCCCAGTAATTCCATCTATCCTGCTTCTTCTGAATATGGAGATTCATTGGAAGAATCAATGATTCAGCTTCGGCAAGGACTTGAAAGTGGAACTTTACTAAATCAGTTTGATGTAAGTTTGTTCAGTCTGTTTTAACTCTGAAATTAGTTCTACATCAGTATTATATTTACTTTCTCAGTAGGTTCAATTGTAAAGCACTGCTGCTTGAAATTTATTTCCAGTTTTTGTTGTTTGACTGGATGATAAATCTAGATTTAAAGTTGCACTCTAGTCTGTGTCAGAATATCTTTTGATGTGCACATTATAAAATGACTAAAGGAAGTTTCTGTTTTGTAGCTTAAAGAATTATAACCTTTTAGGTTGTGGGGTAAATAAATGGCAGTGGGTTTTGTAACAAATTACAGTAAACCCTCATGTTAACAGACCCCTTTATAACCGTTTTCAGTTAAAGCAGACTGATCAGCCGACGCCACCCCAGACTCGCACTGCCTCCATAGCCGCATACAGCCCTGGCTGCCGATGCAACCCCCCCATTGCAAGGTGCGATGTTGTTGCGGCACACGTGGTAGCCCCTGGGGACAGCGCTTTCTTCAGGCCACAGCCACCAACAGGATGCACTCGGTCACCATGGGATCCCTCCACTCTGATCAGCTGCCACTTCTTCCTGTTGGTTGTCGCTTTGTCCGCTCCTCGCTCCTCTGCTACTTCTTCCTCCTCCTCCCATGTCAGCAACTGGGTGGGAGAAGGAGGAGGTGGCAGTGGTGGGGGGAATGGCAGAGTGGACAAAGTGATGAGAGGAGGAGAAGTGGAGTGGACAAAGCGATGGCCGACAAGAAGAAGTGGTAGCTGTTGAGAGGGGACGGAGCCCCACAGTGACCGTGCACATCTTACCGTTGTCAGCAGCCTGAAGAAAGAGCTGATGGCCAGGAGGGACAACATGAGCCTTAACAACAGCTGCATCAACCATTGTGGTGGCGGGTGAAGAAAGGCTCGTTGATTTCGTTTTAAGGTGAAACGAGACAAAGTGCTGGAGTAACTCAGCAGACTGAATCAGTCTGAAGAAGGGTCCAACTACCAATCCGTATTCTCCAGAGATGCTGCCTGAACCGCTGAGATACTCCAGCACCTTGCATCCATTTGTGCATTAACCATCATCTGCAGTTCTTTATTTCTACTACAGATAATGATAATACCTCACTCGGTTACAGCGAACAATCCGCAATAACGGACACTATTTCCCCCCACACCTAGGGTCTGTAATGATGAAGGTTTACTGCATCAAACATTTCTGATGAGAAACGTTCTATTATGTCCCATTTTCTATACATCACTGGAGAATTACAATTTGGCGATTGTAAAGTAGAGCCGTTAAGTTTTACCCTTGAAAAAACCTTTTAATATACAAATTGCAGTGGGATAGTTACCTAATGGAAAAAAAAATCTATTTCCACGATTAAACAAACAGTATGTAGGGTTTAAACAGACCATAACAAACAAAAGGAGAATTAGCAAAACATTCAGGAAAAAGCATTTCAGCATGTGTCAGCTGGATATGATACAGATTTTTCAAGTGGGGAGAGAGATGTACACACAGAGTATCAGAACTAACTTTATGACTAAAAGAGGAACTGAGGTGCTGAGTACAAGTTTTCCTTTCATGCTTTTCATCTTCAAAGAATGGCACTGGTGAAATAATGAAAGGTAATACAGTGCTGTGCTACCTTGAGAGAACAAAAAAGAGTGACCACAGGAAGAGAAAATTGTGCCTATCACTGACCTTGAGATTGTGCAAATAAATGGTAAAAAAGCAGCAGCCAAATTGAAACTCGTGCTTTTCACTCTCATTTTCTAGCAATTGTACAGAAAAAAGCCTGGCTTAATAATCTCTTGTGCAAAGATGACAAAGAACATGGACAGGAACAGATATAAAGATGTATTACCATGTGAGTTTTCTCTGCTTATTCCTTGGCTTATTTCTGGAAATGACATTCAGAAACATTCATAACATATTGGATTGGCCTAAAACTAAAATTGTGTTACACATAGAATATTAGAAAACATACAAGATATGAAGGAAAAAAACTGCTGAACAATGATTTTTTAAAAATCCCCACAGATAATATTTCCTACTCATTTCAATGGGACCACAGTACTTGGGGCAGATTTAATCTCATACAGGCTCAGCAGGGAGACTTCCCAGTTTGAGAGCCAGGGGAGTTCAGTGGTGCAAGGCAGCTGCCACTACAGCTGAAACTCATGATAAAAGTGGAAGCAAGGACTTCCATGGGGAATTCCAGCATTAATGATGGCCTCAGATGGGAAGATCTGGCCCAATGTTGCATTAGCTGGTAAAGTGGCAAGGTCAAAGGTTTATTTTGCAATACATTAGAAATATGCCACTCAACCTAAACTGAATTTTCCTGATAATGTTGCAGAGAAAATTTAAGAACAACTTGGAAATGTTAATTTTAATCTTTTTCCTTTTTAAAACAGATGATGTCACAAGGGTTGTATTAAACGGATCAGAAAATTATATTAATGCTAATTATGTAAATGTAAGTATTCACCTTGATGTTACTGAGATGTTACTGAGCCTAGGCTCTCCGGACGCGGTGGGGGCTTAGCCACTGTGTTTAAGAAACATTTCAACTGCCGCCTCCTGAACGCTGATCATTTCTCCAGTTTCGAGGTGCAACTAATTAAAGTAGGCCTAGCCTACCCCCTCTTAATTGTTCTTGTGTATCGCCCACCAAAAATGCATAAGGACTTCATCACCCAATTTGCTGATCTGATTTCTAGCATTTTGCCCAAATTTGACCGGATCATGATTCTTGGTGACTTTAATATTCATGTTTGCTGTCCCACTAAGCCTCTTGTGAGTGAATTTATGCACCTGGTTGAGTCCTTCAATCTGACTCTTCACACCACGGGACCCACTCACAAGTTAGGCCATACTCTCGACCTAGTGTTATCGTCCGGATTCCCAATCAACAACATTGAAACTACTGAAGCCTGTCTATCGGACCACAGCGCTATCATTTTTGACGCATCTCTGCCTTTATCTCCCGCAAAATCTCATCTCCCTGTTCGCTACTCCCGCGACATAAATTCATTGACTGCCAGTAAATTCTCCGAGGCTCTCACAGCTGCCCCCAACATCTGCACTATTGAGGCCTCTCCCCCCCATCTCAGCACTGAGGATCTCGCCTCTTTATTTAATATCACTTGCTCTTCCATCCTGGATTCTATCGCTCCCCTTAAAATGAAAAAGCCTAAGCCCAAAGGTCGGCCGTGGCTCAATGACACCACCAAAGCCCTAAGAAGGGAGTGCAGAAAATCAGAAAGGAGATGGAAATGTGACAAGCTTCAAATTTCCTTCGAAATTCTGAGAAACAATCTTCTCAAATACCAGGAAGCAGTAAAGTCTGCTAGAGCACAATACTTCTCCGACCTTATTTCCAAAAACTCTCATAACTCCAAGGTCCTATTTAGAACAATTACCTCTGTCATATGTCCCGCCCCCAGTACCAGCTTAGTTGGGTCCCCTGCTAAGTGCGAAGAATTCGCTAAATTTTTCACCAACAAAGTTGAGAATATTAGAATGAACATTTCCCCTCCCACCCGTGACCTAGCTGTCTCACTAGTCTGTTCATCTAAATTGGACTGCTTCCAACCCGTCACTCTATCCTCCCTTGCAAAGCTTATCTCCGCTATGAAACCTGCAACC
Organism: Rhinoraja longicauda; assembly: GCF_053455715.1. Classification (NCBI taxonomy): domain Eukaryota; kingdom Metazoa; phylum Chordata; class Chondrichthyes; order Rajiformes; family Arhynchobatidae; genus Rhinoraja; species Rhinoraja longicauda. The sequence goes on from NC_135954.1 coordinate 50,581,240, forward strand.
TGCCCCCTTGATCCTGCCCCCACTGCCCTTCTGAAGGATGTCATTGCAATAGCTGGTCCCAGCATCCTCTCTATTATCAACAGTTCTCTGGCCACTGGCACTGTTCCAACCAGTTTCAAGCACGCAGTGGTCCAGCCCCTACTGAAAAAACCTAACCTAGACCCCACCTTGCCTAGCAACTACAGACCCATTTCCAAACTGCCATTCCTGTCAAAAGTCCTTGAAAAGGCAATCCTTAACCAATTAGTGCCCTACCTGCACCAAAACACCATCCTGGAAAGTTTCCAGTCAGGTTTCAGAGCCCACCACAGCACAGAGTCTGCCTTGTTGAAGGTACACAACGACCTGCTTCTCGCCATCAACACCGGCGACTGTGCAATCCTGCTCCTTCTCGACCTCAGCGCAGCATTCGATACAGTGGACCACACCATCCTTATTGACCGTCTCCGGTACGCGGTTGGCATTGATGGCACTGCCCTGAGCTGGTTCGCTTCGTACCTCAAAGATAGGAGTTTCGCCATCAACATAGGCAGTTATTCCTCTGCTCCAGCTAGCCTCTCCTGCGGAGTTCCACAAGGCTCAATCCTAGGCCCCATTCTCTTTTCTCTATACATGCTCCCCCTTGGCCAAATCATTCAAAGGCACGGCATTTCTTTCCACTGCTATGCCGATGACACTCAGCTTTACCTCCCCCTGAAACCCAACAACCAGTCAAATTTAAACAGCCTCTCACACTGCCTTGAGGACATAAAATGTTGGATGGCACAGAACTTCCTCCAATTAAATGAGAGCAAGTCTGAGGTCATCCTATTCGGCCCCCCCGACTCCATCAAATTGATAACAGGCAGTCTTGGAAGCCTATCCTGCCTAGTCAAACCGCATGTCAAAAACCTCGGCATGATATTTGACTCTGCATTAAAATTTGATAAGCAAGTCAACGCTGTGGTAAAAGCCAGCTTCTTCCAACTTCGAACCATAGCTAAAATCAAACCTTTCCTCAAATTCGACGACACAGAAAAAATCATTCACGCTTTCATTTCCTCCCGCCTAGACTACTGCAACTCCCTATACACTGGGATCAGCCAATCTTCCCTGTCCCGCCTGCAACTGGTCCAAAACGCCGCAGCGAGACTCCTGACGGGTACCCGTAAAAGGGACCACATCACCCCGATTCTGGCCTCTCTCCACTGGCTCCCTGTACGGTACAGAATCAACTTCAAGCTCCTCCTATTCACGTATAAAGCCCTAAATGGACACTCCCCCCCCTACATCAAAAATCTTCTAACCCCCCTCTCTAACTCCAGGTCCCTCAGATCGGCCGACTTGGGGCTATTCACTATCCCACGGTCTAGGCTTAAACTCAGGGGTGACCGCGCTTTTGCGGTTGCAGCTCCTAGACTGTGGAACAGCATCCCTCTCCCGATCAGAACTGCCCCCTCCATCGACTCCTTTAAGTGCAGGCTCAAAACATATTTCTACTCCCTAGCGTTTGAGGCTCATTGAGGAGGCGCTGTGAACTGTTTGCGTGCTACTGTATGTTTTCATTTTTTTTTCTATTGGAACCTAATCAAATGTACAGCACTTTGGTCAACGTGGGTTGTTTTTAAATGTGCTATACAAATAAAATTGACTTGACTTGACTTGACTTGACTGAGGGAGAAAAAGTGAATAGATTGAAGAAAATGCTGATGTATTATTTAGCAATACAGTCCAGGAACACCCTTGGCTTGGTAAATGCTGAATGATCTTTTTCAAAAGATATTCAAATGTTTGTGGTACAGTGTATTGAAGCTCTGACATCAGAGATATAGAATGTTGAGTGCACTTGCAGTGCCCTCCATAATGTTTGGGACAAAGACCCATCATTTATTTATTTGCCTCCGTACTCCACAATTCGAGATTTGTAATAGAAAAAATCATATGTGGTTAAAGTGCACATTGTCAGATTTTATTAAAGGCCATTTTCATACATTTTGATTTCACCATATAGAAAATACAGCAGTGTTTATACATAGTACCACCCCCCGCCCAATTTCAGGGCACCATAATGTTTGGGTCACATGGCTTCAAAGGCGTTTGTAATTCCTCAGGTGTGTTTAATTGCCTCCTGAATGCAGGTATAAGAGAGCTCTCAACACCTAGTCTTTCTTCCAGTCTTTCCATCACCTTTGGAAACTTTTATTGCTGTTTATCAACATGAGGACCAAAGTTGTGCCAATGAAAGTCAAAGAAGCCATTATGAGACTGAGAAACAAGAATAAAATTGTTAGACACATTAGCCAAATCTTAGGCTTACCAAAATTAACTGTTTGGAACATCATTAGGAAGAATGAGAGCATTGGTAAGCTTATTAATCGCAAAGGGACTGGCAGGCCAAGGAAGACCTCCACAGCTGATGACAGAAGAATTCTCTCTATAATAAAGAAAAATCCCCAAACACTTGTCAGAAACACTCTTCAGAGTCAGATGTGGATTTGTCAATGACCACTGTCCGCAGAAGACTTCATGAACAGAAATGCAGAGGCTATACTGCAAGATGCAAACCACTGGTTAGCCACAAAAATAGGATGGCCAGGTTACAGTTTGCCAAGAAGTACTTAAAAGAGCAACCATAGTTCTGGAAAAAGGTCTCGTGGACAGGTGAGACGAAGATGAACTTGTATCAGAGTGATGGCAAGAGCAAAGTATGGAGGAGAGAAGGAACTGCTCAAGATTCAAAGCATACTACCTCATCTGTGAAGCACAGTGGTGGGGGTGTTATGGCCTGGGCATGTATGGCTGCTGAAGGTACTGGCTCACTTATCTTCATTGATGATACAACTGCTGATGGTAGTAGCATAATGAATTCTGAAGTGTATTGACACATCCTATCTGGTCGAGTTCAAACAAATGCCTCAAAACTCATTGGCCGGTAGTTCGTTCCACAGCAAGACAATGATCCCAAACATACTGCAAGCCACAAAGGAGTTTTTCAAAGCCAAAAAAATGGTCAATTCTTGAGTGGCCAAGTCAATCACCTGATCTGAACCCAATTGAGCATGCCTTGTATATGCTGAAGAGAAAACTGAAGGGGACTAGCCACCAAAACAAGCATAAACGAAAGATGGCTGCAATACAGGCCTGGCAGAGCATCACCAGAGAAGACACCCAGGAACTGGTGATGTCAATGAATCACAGACTTCAAGCAGTCATTGCATACAAAGGATATGCAACAAAATACTAAACATGACTTCATTTACATGACATTGCTGTGTCCCAAACATTATGGTGCTCTGAAATGGGGCTGTAATTTCCATATGGTGATACCAAAATGTATAAAAATGGCCTTTATTAAAATCTGCCTGCAATTTAACCACATGTGATTTTTTTTCTGTTACAAATCTCAAATTGTGAAGCACAGAGGCAAATAAATAAATGATGGGTCTTTGTCCCAAACATTATGGAGGGCACTGTAGGTCAGTTATTACCTTAAGTTCCTTTTTCGGTGCACGATGACCAGAAGGTTCTTTTCCAGACAAACAAATGTTGTTTTATTTCCTTCTTATTATCCTAATAAGTTATTTAAGAAATTGAGTCGAGAATTAAAAACATTCAGCTTTTTAATATTGGTTGCATGCAAAATCACAATATAATTAAAGGTATTTGGTATTATAATCCTCAAGGTTATTTTTGGGTGTACGTACAAGAGAAAGGATCAAAAGCTGTTCTCAGGAAGGTGCAATTCATAATTCTAAGCTGAAAAGAAAATTCATGTACAAATTTAATAATTTGATATATTATTGAAAATATATAGGGGCTGATCATGCCTACTAATGTTCAAACAAATGCAGAAAACACACTGGAAACACTGCAGATAAAGCTATGTCTGTAGAGGGAGAGAAGCAGAGCCGGTGTCTCAGGTTGATCTTTCATTAGAATTTTAACATGCTCTACAGAATGCATGAACAATTTTATTCCATAATTTAAGGTAATATCTTCAATAATTTTTTTTAATAACCTTCCTGAGGATAGTCAGATTCATTATTCTGTTCTTGTATCTAACCAATAAAAGCAAACATAAATAGAAAGTGATATTTTGCAACCAGTATTGCAATGTTTTGTAGCTTGGTTCACTGTTGTAAAAATATGGTTCAATTTGATTTTGCATTGATGTTTTGTATTGTTTCCTTCACTTCATTCGCTTATCATCTGCAATAGGTACTGCTGCAAAGGATTCAAAGTGTGTTCTCCAAATATCGCTCTAGGTTGTTTAATGAGACTTTTTCTGATTTTTATTCATTAATTCTCTTATTTCTCCATGGTGGTTTACTGAATGAAAGAATATATCATGCAATCAACCTTTAACTATAATATGTACTCTGGTATTGTTCTCTTTGTACTATCTGTTGTACTTGTGTGTGGCAATACTAGTGTATGGTATGATTTGACTGGATAGCAAACAAAGCTTTTCACAGTATCACAGTACATGTGACAATGATAAACCTATACCTAATAACTAGAGCCAGGATGTTTAGGCGCTAAAAATCTCTGAAATAGGCAGGCAAATAGGCATATTAAAATTACGAAAAAGGCATTTATTGACAATAAAAGGCATGTATTTCCACCACCAAAATAGACAATAAAGGTATACTACATTAAATGACCAAAGTTGCCTGGTTGCACATACTAGCAAATTATCTGGTATTAAACTATGCCGTCTGCCAGACAGAATATGCTTCAGTTCTGAAAAACGTCTTTCTATCCCAGCTGAGGTCACTGGTGCATACCCGAAACAAGCTGAAGACTCTATATTCATGTCGATATACTCCTTTGATTGTTGACCTGCCTCAAGTGTACCGATGACCACATTGGCAATATATCTCCCCACAGCATAGGTTGTCTCATCTATTGAGATCCATATTTTGTTGCATGCAACTTCATCTCTAATTTTCTGCACAACAATGTTGAAGTTGCTGTCAACATAATTTTTCTGTAATGATGACTCGCTCGGTATATGTTCCTCTGTGTGTTTCTCTAAAAAACCTCTGCGAGATTTGTTTTCCAATTTCCACGGTGGAATTCCAGCATCAACGAATACCTTGTACAGATCACTCAAACTCAGATTTGCAACTGGAGCCAGCAGTAAATGTAGTGAGGAGACAAGCTTGCGTATTTCCCGCCTTCAGTTTCTCTGCCACCAACTTGTGTTTAGCTGTCTGTACATGCTGGGAGATGAAATATTTCTTCTCATGATTTACTGCTTTCTTACATGCTTTGTAAAACAGCACACAGTTGGCTGTAGAGAATATATCACTCACCAAATCGTTCAGTTTTTTACAAGGCGTTGATTTAACTTTGGGCATTTTGACACTTGCAAGGGTAGATCCTACAGGAGCGGGGATGCAGACCTCTACAGGCAGGTGAAGTACAAGCTGAGAAGAGGAATCAATGCTGCCAAGGAAAAGTACTCTGATAAGTTGAGGAACAAGTTCTCAGCTAATGACTCTTCCGTTTGGAAGAGCTTGCAAGAAATCACAAGAGGAAGCACTCCCGCTCCTTGGACAATCGTCAGCTGACCAACGACCTGAACGAGTTCTACTGCAGGTTCGATAAACAGAAACTTAACCCTGGTACCCCCCCTCCCCAAACAACACTTCACACCTACTCACAGCCTGACTCAAGCCTGAAAAGACTGGACTCTACCCCACCCATCCCTCTCCAATCACCACTTAACACCCACATAGCCTGACTGCAAAAGACTGGGGCCTCGTCCACTACCCACGAATGAACGACCGATGGTGGCGCCCCCGGTTTCGCCCCGGTGGTGGAAATTTTCTTGTAAGTTACGTTAACATGGCAACAAAAAAAAGGTTGATTAGGCTCTCAATCGTGAAAAGGGCATTATCTTGCTGAAATCATCAAAAAATACATAAAAAGGCACTTATGGCACTTATGGCAAAATCCTGGCTCTACTAATAACTATATCTTGCATCTTAGAAGTTTGTCATTAATTATATTTCCAAACTAGCTTTAAGCATATACCCGTTATTTCATATTTTTGTTTTGAAGGAAAAATATTTTCAACATTATCTATTTTAATTGTTTTCCACATAAAGGCAAGTCTTGTATAATGCAAGACTCTGGAAAATATTATATTTGATCTAAACAGGTGGAAATACTATTTTTCAGTTTTAGTCCCAAAGAGCAAAAATGTCGAGTTTAACGGCATTAGTATATGAACAAATATAATGCAAAATATTGAGATTAAATGTACCATGGTAGGATTAAAATATAAAATGCCCTACTGTAATGTTTGTCTTTTTCTTCCTCAGATGGAAATCTGTTGTACCACTGTCTTAAATAAGTACATAGCAGCCCAGGGGCCACTTCCACATACCTGTCCCCATTTTTGGCAAACAGTCTGGGAACAAGGATCATCATTTATTGTCATGTTAACGACGTTGACAGAAAGAGGACGGGTAAAAGTTACATTTTTCCATCTGCTATCATAAATAATGCAAGAAGCTATTTGAAAAGATACTCCATTGAAAAAATGTTTTAAGTGCAATTTTTAGAAGTATTTTTTCCTTAAGTGAATGTAATTGATATAGTTAAATGACTGCTGCTAATTTAGGAGGCATGAGTTGGTGGGAATCAGATACACTGATGATGTTTAAGAGTCATTTAGAGAGACAGTTAAAAAAGGCAAGACTTAGAAGGATGCTGTCCTAATGTGGGCAAATGGCATTAGAGTAGATGGGCAAATAGGGCGGTATGGACCTGATAGGCATAAGGGCCTGATTTTGTGTTGTGCAATTCAAGAACTCTTCGATTCTAATTTCAGAAGAATGGTGAATGTGGACTTGAACTTTGATCAGCAAACCCCACACATTAAAGTCTGCAATAATGGTCGGTAAAAAATGTGCAACATTTTTTCAAGTGACTTTATTGCTTTTGAGATGGATTAAGTTTTTGAGAGGTATACGTAGTTCAGAATTCCCATTCTTAGCAATTTACCATTCCCTCTTATCCCCTCACATCACCTTGTGTATTTTACTTTATACCAATTTCTACCCAGTAATGTGAGATACAAAATCAGGTATGAATTTTACACTCAAAGAAAATAGAAATGTTAAATGTTTTCAAAATAGAATTTTTCTGCTCCATTATATTATTTAGATTGTAACAATATTTCCAAAAATAGTTTATTGCAAAAATGCCCATGAACTTTGCTACATCCTTTCATTCATACTAGGTCTGATTTTTCCAAATGCACTGCCAGTTAATAAAATCGTGATTGATCTTCAAGCTGAATACCATTTTCCTGCCCTATCCCCAGATCCTTTCTGATTCCTGTAATTCTGGAAAGCTATCAAAATCGCCTCTTCAGTGCAATCAATGGTTACTACAATCAGTGACCTGTGCCTTCTCCCCATATCCCTGGATTCCACCAGCCCCTAGAGCTCTATCCAACTCTCTTTTAAATTCATCCAGTGAATTAGCCTCCTCTGCCTTCTGTGGCAGAGAATTCCACAAATTCACAACTCTCTGGGTAAAAAAGTTTCTTCTCACCTCAGTTTTAAATGGCCTCCCCTTTATTCTTAGACTGCGTTTCCTGGTTCTGGACTCCCCCAACATTGGGAACATTTTTCCTGCATACAATACAATACAATACAATATATCTTTATTGTCATTGTACCCAGGGGTACAACGAGATTGGGAATGCGAAGCATCTAGCTTCTCTAGTCCTTTTATGATTTTATATGTCTCTATAAGATCCCCTCTCATCCTTCTAAATTCCAGTGAATACAAGCCTAGTCTTTTCAATCTTTCCTCATATGACAGTCCCTCCATCCTCGTGAACTTACGCTGCACTGCCTCAATAGCAAGGACGTCCTTCCTCAAATTAGAAGACCCAAAACTGCACACAATACTCCAGATGTGGTCTGTCCAAGGCCCTATACAACTGCAGAAGGACTTCTTTGCTCTTGTACTCACATCCTCTCGTTATGAAGGCCAACATGCCATTAGCTTTCTTCACTGCCTGCTATACCTGCACGCTTACTTTCAGTGACTGGTGTACAAGGACACCAAAGTCTCGTTGCACTTCCCCTTTACCTAATCTGACACCATTGAGATAATAATCTGCCTCCTTATTTTTGCCGCCAGGCGTTTGCCATGCATCTGCCCACTCACTCAACCTGTCACCCTGCAACCTCCTAACATCCTCTTCGCAGTTCACACTGCCACCCAGCTTTCTGTCATCTGCAAACTTGCTAGTGTTACTTCTAATTCCATTATCCAAATCATTAATATATATTGTAAATAGTTGCAGCCCCAGCACCGAGCCTTGTGGCACTACACTCCCCACTGCCTGCCGTCCTGAAAAGGACCGGTTTATTCCTACTCTTTGCTTCCTGTCTGCCAACCAATCCTCTATCCATGTCAATACCCTACCTCCAATACCATGTGCTCTAATTTTGCTCACCAAACTCCCTTGTGGTACCGTATCAAAGACTTTCTGAAAGTCTAGATACACTACATCCACTGGCTCTCCTTCATCCATTTTACTTGTCACATCCTCAAAAAAATCCACAAGATTAGTCAACCAGGATTTCCTCTTCATAAATCCATGCTGATTTGGACCAATTCTTTTACCGCAATCCAAATGCGCCGTTATTACCTCTTCAATAATTGACTCCAGCATCTTCCCCACCACTGATATCAGGCTAATTCTCCGTTTTCTCTCTTGCTCCTTTCTTGAAAAGTGGGATAACATTAGCTACCCTCCAATCCACAGGAACTGATCCTGAACCTATTGAACATTGGAAAATTATCACCAATGCGTCCACGATTTCTTGAGCCACCTCCTTGAGTACCCTGGGATGCAGACCATCAGGCCCTGGGGATTTATCAGCCTTCAGTCCCAACAGTCTACCCAATACTATTTCACGCCCAATGCAAATTTCTTTCAGTTCCTCTGTCTCCCTTGATTCTCTGTCCACTAGTACATCTGGGAAATTGTTTCTGTCTTCCTTAGTGAAGACAGATCCAAAGGACCTGTTCAACTCTTCTGCCATTTCCTTGTTACCCATAATAATTTCACCCGTTTCTGCCTTCAAGGGACCCACATTTGTATTTACTAATCTTTTCCTTTTAACATACCTAAAGAAGCTTTTACTGTCCTTCTTTATATTCTTGGCCAGCTTTGCTTCGTACCCCATCTTTTCAGCCCGTATTGCCCTTTTTGCTATCTTCTGTCGTCCTTTGAAAGTTGCCCATTCCTCAGGCTTCCCACTATTCTTTGCTATCTTATACTTCTTTTCTTTTAGTTTTATTCCATCTCTAACCTCCCTTGTCAGCCACAGTTGCCTCTTAAGGGCCTGTCCCACTTAGGCGATTTCAAGGCGACTGCCGGCGACTAGGCTGTCGCCGACAGTTCGCCGGGGTGTCGCGGGCATGATTGTGAGGAGTCTTCCAAAAATCGTAGTGGATCTCGGCGCGTCGCTGAGAAATCATCCGGTTTGAAAATTCTCGGCGACAGCTGGCTTGTCGGCAGGTATCGTTGCTTATTGCATTGTCGCATGCTGTCCCCAGGTTTGATAGGTTCTCTTAGATGCATTTAGAAGCACATAATATTAAAATAAGTAAAGTCATTTCAAAATACCATAAAATGCTTGTGTTTAACCAATTTATTTACCGTCAGGACATTTGACAGGTAGATTGGAGACGATAGTTTGACGGTCAGGTAAGCGTGGGAATTTTCGTGATGTTTATGGCCATCAGCCATTACATTTAAAGTGGGCTCCAAACCCAGATATGCAACCCAGAAACCAGATATGCATCTCTCTTACATTTTCAAAGAATGCCCACACACTTTTCACAAGAATCCACTTAATCACTTAAAAAATAAATAAAAAATTAAATACAGCTATTAGTAAACTGGAAGTAAATCCAGTTTATTCCTTGTTACAGTGAAGCTTGGTTTTCAAGTAACCTGGGCAAGATGTTTTATTTCAAAACTCTCAAAACTGTTCGGCACGGTGGCGCAGCGGTAGAGTTGCTGCCTCACAGCGAATGCAGCGCCGGAGACTCGGGTTCGATCCTGACTAGAGGGGCTGTACTGTATGGAGTTTGTACGTTCTCCCCGTGACCTGCGTGGGTTTTCTCCGAGATCTTCGGTTTCCTCCCACACTCCAAAGACGTACAGGTTTGTAGGTTAATTTGCTGGGCAAATGTAATTATATATTTTTTTAATTGTCCCTAGTGGGTGTAGGATAGTGTTAATGTGCGGGGATCGCTGTGCGGTGTGGACCCGGTGGGCTGAAGGCCCTGTTTCTGCACTGTATCTCTAAATCTAAAAATCTTTAAAAAAATCTCAAGTACTTACCGACTTGTCAGTGATTTCAGCGAAAATTAGGACGCCAGAGAAGCATTGACAGCCTGGGAATTTTCCCGATGTTTATGGCCATCAGCCACTATATTTAAAGTGGACTCCAAACCCAGATATGCAACCCAGAAACCAGATATGCATCTCCCGTACATTTTCAAAGAATGCCCACACACTTTTCACAAAAATCCACTTAACCACTTTTAAATTGTTTTTAATACAGCTATTAATAAACTGGAAGTAAATCCAGTTTGTGCCTTGTTACAGTGAAGCTTGGTTTTTAAGTAACCCATACAAGGTGTTATAGTTCAAAACTCTCAAGTACTTACCGACTTGTCAGTGATTTCAGCGAGAATCAGGATGCCGGAGAAGCATTGACAGCGTGGGAATTTTTGCGATGTTTCCGAAGATGGTGTAATCTCGACCTGATTCAGCATTGTCGTCGGGTAAAAGAAAATTTTGGTGATCTGGTGCGACTTTGACAGTCGCCGGCAGTCGCCAAAAAAATCGCCCAAGTGGGACAGGCCCTTTACTCCCCTTAGAATCTTCCTCTTTGGAATGAAATGATCCTGCATCTTCTGGATTATGCCCAATAATTGCTTCCAAGCTGGGCTCAAATAAAAATATGCAATATGTAACAGTGAAAAGTTAACTGTTTTCATTTTAAATGTAGTTTCCCATTCTCATGCTGATTATCTTTTGAAAAAAACATGACTAGGAAGTAGGTAGCAAGCAAGTTCCCGCTACTCTAAGCAAATTATGGAACGTCCTTTGAAAGACACTACACAAAGGGCTCTTGCATTATTAACAAAAACAGTAGAAGACAGTAATATTCAGGCTGCACAATTTAGCTTTTGAAGACCTACTTTTTGCTTGAATTTAGAAGAGTAGTTTTGGTAATGACTGATATTGTTGGAGGTTCGCTACAGCCTTGGATGAACCAGCGTAGCCTTTGTTTGATTGAAGAAAATATTTGCCAATTATGAACACTGAAATCACTCAATGCTCTTGGTCCCAAAGATGGCTGTTAACCCTACCCTTTTATGATTTACTTCGACCTGGACTATCTATGCCAGGCATCAGAAAAAAATACCAACGATGTTTCTGCAAAAGCCTACAACTTAACTAGAAAGATATGTCAACCAATGCAATAATCCTCTCTTAAGCCAAAATCCCCAGCTTTGAAGCCCTAGTTACTTTGATGGCTATGTTGGGCTGGCCAAATTGTTTGCATGCCCAACATCAGACTCCTGAACAAACACTTTCCAAGTTCCATCACTGGAGGAGATTGCCAGATAGAAGTAAAAACATTCAAGGATGTGCACAAATCTTGGTTGAAATGCAATATTTCCACTGACTCCTGGGTATCGCTGGCCCATGATTGCTCAAAGTGAAGATGGAGCATTTAGGATGCTAGTGTGATGAAATAGGAGCACAGTGGCCCTGTAAAAGAGCCTGTCCATTAAGAAATGAGCCTGTGATTGCCAAGTTAGCCTCATTAACAGCCTTGAAACTCACAAACCCAGAGTGGAACTAAGTCATCCTTGAAGATAGACACAAAAAACTGGAGTAACTCAGTGGGTCAGGCAGCATCTCTGGAGAAAAGGAATTGGTGACGTTTTGGGGAAAGGGAAACGATATAGATGATGGCTCACTCCAAATGCTTGATCTGAAAGCACTGCTGAAGAAAAGTCATGACTGAATTTTCTTTTATAGGCAGTGTTAGATGATTCATTCCAATATTGGGGATGAATAATGGTGTGATTTGCCTGAAATAAATATGTGTAATAAACCCTGTGTATGCAAGTTTCCCACTGGAGTAGAGCTAATCTATAAGATAAATATTAAAATCTCCACCATTTGAGAAATAAGGTAATGCGTAAGTGTGCTGGTGTTCACAGGCCAATCTCCAAATTGTTGACCTATTCACTGAAGCATACCAGAAGATGTGCAATATTTAATATTGCAAAACAAATGTTCTCTACCCCTATTGTGGACCGTTGCCCTTTAACAAGAAAGGTTCCAGACAAGACTTTGGAAAATGTGGACCTCTTCCCTTATCTTGGGTGCAACCACGCAGGACAATATCCTGATGACATTTTCAATCAATCTCTGTGCATTACCATGGCCTTCGGCTGTCTTGAGGCGAAAAAAAAAATGTTTGAAGATCAAAACCTCAAATCCACCACAATTTCTTGGTCTAGCAAGCAGCAGTAACCCCTGCTTTCCTGTATGATTCTAAAATATGAACGAAAATACCTACAGTGTCCTCCATAATGTTTGGGACAAAGACCCATCATTTATTGATTTGCCTCTGTACTCCACAATTTGAGATTTGTAATAGAAAAAAATCACATGTGGTTAAAGTGCACATTGTCAGATTTTATTATAGACCAATTTTATACATTTTGGTTTCACCATGTAGAAATTACAGCAGTGTTGAGACAGTCCCCCCATAATGTTTGGGACACAGCGATGTCATGTAAATGAAAGTAGTCATGTTTAGTATTTTGTTGCATATCCTTTGCATGCAATGACTGCTTGAAGTCTGTGATTCATGAACATCACCAGTTGCTGGGTGTCTTCTCTGGTGATGCTCTGCCAGGCCTGTATTGCAGCCATCTTTAGCTTATGCTTGTTTTGGGGGCTAGTCCCCTTCAGATTTCTCTTCAGCATATAAAAGGAATGCTCAATTGGGTTCAGATCGGGTGATTGACTTGGCCACTCAAGGATTGACCATTTTTTATCTTTGAAAAACTCCTTTGTTGCTTTAGCAGTATGTTTGGGATCATTGTCTTGCTGTAGAATGAACCACTGGCTAATGTGTTTTGAGGCATTTGTTTGAACTTGAGCAGTTAGCATGTGTCTGTACATTTCAGAATTCATTATGCTACAACCATCAGCAGTTGTATCATCAATGAAGATAAGTGGGCCTGTACCTTCAGCTGCCATACATGCCCAGGCCATAACACCCCCACCACCGTGTTTCATAGAGGAGGTGGTACACTTTGGATCTTGGGCAATTCCTTCTCTCCTCCATACTTTGCTCTTGCCATCACTCTGATATGTTAATCTTCTGTCCATAAGACCTTTTTCCAGAACTGTGGTTGCTCTTTTAAGTACTTCTTGGCAAACTGTAACCTGGCCATCCTATTTTTGCGGCTAACCAGTGGTTTACATCTTGCAGTGTAGCCTCTGTATTTCTGTACATGAAGTCTTCTGCGGACAGTGGTCATTGACAAATCCACACCTGACTTCTGAAGAGTATTTCTGATCTGTCGGACATGTATTTGGGGATTTTTCGGCCCTTCGAGCCAGCACCACCATTCAATGTGATCATGGCTGATCTTTCTCAATCAGTACCCCGTTCCTGCCTTCTCCCCATAACCCCTGACTCCGCTATCCTTAAGAGCTCTATCTAGCTCTCTCTTGAATGCATTCAGAGAATTGGCCTCCACTGCCTTCTGAGGCAGAGAATTCCACAGATTCACAACTCTCTGACTGAAAAGGTTTTTCCTCATCTCAGTTCTAAATGGACTACCCCTTATTCTTAAACTGTGGCCCCTTGTTGTGGACTCCCCCAACATTGGGAACATGTTTCCTGCCTCTAACGTGTCCAACCCCTTAATAATCTTATACGTTTCGATAAGATCTCCTCTCATCCTTCTAAATTCCAGTGTATACAAACCTAGTCTCTCCAGTCTTTCAACACATGATAGTCCCACCATTCCGGGAATTAACCTAGTAAACCTATGCTGCACGCCCTCAATAGCAAGAATATCCGTCCTTAAATTTGGAGACCAAAACTGCACACAGTACTCCAGGTGCAGTCTCACCAGGGCCCTGTACAACTGCAGAAGGACCTCTTTGCTCCTATACTCAACTCCTCTTGTTATGAAGGCCAACATTCCTTTGGCTTTCATCACTGCCCGCTGTACCTGCATGGTTCCTTTCAGTGACTGATGCACTAGGACACCCAGATCTCGTTGTACGTCCCCTGTTCCTAACTTGACACCATTCAGATAATACTCTGCCTTCCTATTCTTACCACCAAAGTGGATAACCTCACACTTATGCACATTAAACTGCATCTGCCATGCATCCGCCCACTCACAAAACCTGTCCAAGTCACCCTGCAACCTCATAGCATCTTCCTCACAGTTCACACTCCCACCCAATTCTTCTGTTTTCAGCTGTGGAGGTCTTCATTGGCCTGCCAGTCCCTTTGCGATTAGTAAGGTCCCCAGCGCTCTGTTTCTTAATGATGTTCCAAGCAGTTGATTTTGGTAAGCCTAAGGTTTGGCTGATGTCTCTAACAGTTTTATTCTTGTTTCTCAGTCTTATAATCGCTTCTTTGACTTTCACTGGCGCAACTTTGGTCCTCGTGTTGATAAACAGAAATAAAAGTTTCCAAAGGTGATGGAGACACTGGAGGAAAGACTAGGTGCTGAGAGCTCTCTCATACCTGCATTAGGGAGGCAATTAAACACACCAGAACAATTACAAACGCCTGTGAAACCATGTGTCCCAAACATTATGGTGCCCTGAAATGGGGGGGACTATGTATAAACACTGCTGTAATTTCTACATGGTGAAACCAAAATGTATAAAAATACCCTTTAATAAAATCTGACAATGTGCACTTTAACACATTGATTTTTTTGTATTACAAATCTCAAATTGTGGAGTACAGAGGCAAATAAATAAATGATGGATCTCTGTCCCAAACATTATGGAGGGCACTGTGTATTATGGCCAACATGGCTCTGCTAAATCCACAGACAGAATAAGCCAGTTCTCAACTGGCCCAAAGTCAGAAAATTGAGTTTCTGACATTTGAATTTGACATTTGACAATGAAAATTAATTATCAGTTCAGACACCAAACATACAAATTAGACAATCAATTTGGAGCTCCAACACCACCTGTTCCACCTATTGCACGGACTGCAGGTCCATCATTGGCCTCAGCCAGGCACCTCAGAACCCACAGGACTGGATTGAAAGCAAGTCAAATAATATGATCATGTTTCATTCTTGTATCCTTTGGTTAGATTACATGTCAACTATTGATGTAATTTATATTTTGATGTATAGTGATTAAATAAATGAATTAATAACTGACATTCCTGATCATATTACCCAAAACATGAGCCATAGCTGGACTATCAGATTGCTGTAACTTTGTTTTGTTCTTGATACAGAATCTTGTAACAAAGTTTGTGTGCTTTTAATAATTAGAAAATGTCACAATATATTTTATCAATTGATTCATAGTGTTTGCTTGGTGTCACCTTGAAACCAGCTTAACTTTTTAAATGACTTTTCTGCTTTTCTTACAGGTGAAATGCCATCAGTATTGGCCAGATCCTCCCGAAATAAGCACATATGGCAATTTTCAGGTGACGTGTCACTTGGAAAATTGTAGCATCGCCTACGTTGTCAGAGAAATGACACTTACTAATTTAGAGGTAGGTGTCATTTATTATTTGATGATTTAAAAAAAAATCAATTTTCCCTTGCCTATATTTTTATTTCAGAATGCATATCTTCATTTGCTTTGTCCGTTGTTAAGTCCACTACTATATAGTGAAAGGAAAAACTGCAAAAATTCTGAATTGCAAATTAAATTGAGAAGTACCAGAAGTGTACAAAAGCTCAGTGAATCTATGTGCAAGAAAAGCAGATTAGGGGTTTAAGGTTTGCGGCATATAGAGGTATACTGCATGGAAACAGACCCTTTGGCCCAACTAGCCCATGCCAACATGTCCCATCTACACTGCATGCCTGCCTGCATTTGGCACATATCCTTCTAAACCTATCCTATCCATGTACCTGTCTAAATGTCTTTTAAACGTTGTGATAGTCCGGCCTACCACTTCTGGCAGATCGTTCCATGTACCCACCATCTTTAGTGTGTAAAATAAAGTTGCCCCTCGGGTTTCTATTATAGCTCTGAAGTGTAGATGGAGTCATGGTCTTTCCGTGCTGTGTGACTCCAACTAAATTTCATGCATCAGCCCAACTCATCCATGCCGACCAAAATGCCCCATGGAAAAATAGTCCCATTTGCCAGCGTTTGACCTATCTATATCTGTCTGTCCTTTTTTTTGGTTTGCACAGCCAAACCGGTACACCATAGCGCTACAATATTTGGCCCACGCTACTCACCACTATCCTGCCCGCAATGTCTAACAACTCTCATTGCAATTGAAGCTACATTTGTAAAGCTAGAGACATTTTAAAGTTTAAATATTCACTTTTTAACCCATTTCCTGAAAGTCCTCAGCGTACGACATCACAATGGGCGACGTTCGACTTCATTTGCTCCTCACTCGCCAAAACAAGATGTGGGGTTGAGGGGAGGGGAGGGGAGGGGAAATAGGGGTGGGGAGGGGGGAATGGGGGTGGAGCCAGGGCTGGGGGGGTGGGGGTGGGGGCAGGGGAGGGGCAAGTGGGGGTGGGGTTGGGGGGGATGGAGCGGGTCAAAGGGGATTGAGTGGGGGGGGGGGGGGGAATTGAGGGTGCTACACTAATACAGGAGAGGCTTTCGGTCCACGGCTCACTCAGTTCCACCCTTCCCTGTTCCCCCTCTCCCCTTCCCTGTTCCCCCTCTCCTCTTCCCTGTTCCCCCTCTCCTCTTCCCTGTTCCCCCCTCTCCCCTTCCCTGTTCCCCGCTCCCCTTCCCTGTTCCCCGCTCCCCTTCCCTGTTCCCCGCTCCCCTTCCCTGTTCCCCGCTCCCCTTCCCTGTTCCCCGCTCCCCTTCCCTGTTCTCCCCTTCCCTGTTCTCCCCTTCCCTGTTCTCCCCTTCCCTGTTCCCCGCTCCCCTTCTCTGTTCCCCGCTCCCCTTCCCTGTTCCCCGCTCCCCTTCCCTGTTCCCCGCTCCCCTTCCCTGTTCCCCGTTCCCCTTCCCTGTTCCCCGCTCCCCTTCCCTGTTCCCCGCTCCCCTTCCCTGTTCCCCGCTCCCCTTCCCTGTTCCCCCCTCTCCCCTTCCCTGTTCCCCCCTCTCCCCTTCCCTGTTCCCCCCTCTCCCCTTCCCTGTTCCCCCCTCTCCCCTTCCCTGTTCCCCCCTCTCCCCTTCCCTGTTCCCCCCTCTCCCCTTCCCTGTTCCCCCCTCTCCCCTTCCCTGTTCCCCCCTCTCCCCTTCCCTGTTCCCCCCTCTCCCCTTCCCTGTTCCCCCCTCTCCCCTTCCCTGTTCCCCGCTCCCCTTCCCTGTTCCCCGCTCCCCTTCCCTGTTCCCCGCTCCCCTTCCCTGTTCCCCGCTCCCCTTCCCTGTTCCCCGCTCCCCTTCCCTGTTCCCCGCTCCCCTTCCCTGTTCCCCCTCTCCCCTTCCCTGTTCCCCCCTCTCCCCTTCCCTGTTCCCCCCTCTCCCCTTCCCTGTTCCCCCCTCTCCCCTTCCCTGTTCCCCCCTCTCCCCTTCCCTGTTCCCCCCTCTCCCCTTCCCTGTTCCCCCCTCTCCCCTTCCCTGTTCCCCCCTCTCCCCTTCCCTGTTCCCCCCTCTCCCCTTCCCTGTTCCCCCCTCTCCCCTTCCCTGTTCTCCCCCTCTCCCCTTCCCTGTTCCCCCCTCTCCCCTTCCCTGTTCCCCTCTCCCTTCCCTGTTCCCCCCTTCCCTGTTCCCCCTCTCCCCTTCCCTGTTCCCCCCTCTCCCCTTCCCTGTTCCCCCTCTCCCCTTCCCTGTTCCCCTCTCCCTTTCCCTGTTCCCCCTCTCCCCTTCCCTGTTCCCCCTCTCCCCTTCCCTGTTCTCCCCTCTCCCCTTCCCTGTTCCCCCTCTCCCCTTCCCTGTTCCCCCTCTCCCCTTCCCTGTTCCCCCCTCTCCCCTTCCCTGTTCCCCCTCTCCCCTTCCCTTTTCCCCCTCTCCCCTTCCCTGCTCCCCCTCTCCCCTTCCCTGTCCCCCCTCTCCCCTTCCCTGTCCCCCCTCTCCCCTTCCCTGTCCCCCCTCCCCTTCCCTGTCCCCCCCTCCCCTTCCCTGTCCCCCCTCCCCTTCCCTGTTCCCCTCTCCCCTTCCCTGTCCCCCCTCCCCTTCCCTGTCCTCCCCTTCCTGTCCTCCCCTTCCCTGTCCTCCCCTTCCCTGTCCCCCTCCCCTTCCCTGTTCCCCCCCTCCCCTTCCCTGTTCTCCCCTCCCCTGTTCCCCCCTCCCCTTTCCCTGTTCCCCCCTCCCCTTCCCTGTTCCCCCCTCCCCTCCCCTTCCCTGTTCCCCCCTCTCCCCTTCCCTGTTCCCCCCCCCTTCCCTGTTCCCCCCCTCCCCTTCCCTGTTCCCCCCTCCCCTTCCCTGTTCCCCCCTCCCCTTCCCTGTCCCCCCCCCTCCCCTCCCCTGTTCCCCCTCTCCCCTTCCCTGTTACCCCTCTAAGAGGAATGGACCAATGGGTCCACTTGGTCTAGTATCTATCTTCTATCTATCTATCTATCTATCTATCTATCTATCTATCTATCTATCTATCTATCTATCTATCTATCTATCTATCTATCTATCTATCTATCTATCTATCTATCTATCTATCTATCTATCTATCTATCTATCTATCTATCTATCTATCTATCTATCTCTATCTATCTATCTATCTATCTATCTATCACTAAAACTCAGATCTTGTATGTATATATATTTCACTGATGTCGGCTGAATACGGCAATGGCTTTTTGTACCGCCTTAATCACCATGCGGTTCGCTGCTGGAAAATGATGTTTTTATTTAATTCGGTCGCATATTTTTTAAGTTACAGAGGTTTAAAAGCGCTGCCCCCCCCCTCATTTATCGAAGTTTTGACAGAAGGGGGGCGCTGGGCTGTGCTCAGTACGCATGCGTGGAATCTCCTCACTCTGTACTCAGCACGCATGCGCGGCATCTCCTCACTCGCACCAAAACAATGGGCGCCGT
Source organism: Rhinoraja longicauda (assembly GCF_053455715.1). Classification (NCBI taxonomy): domain Eukaryota; kingdom Metazoa; phylum Chordata; class Chondrichthyes; order Rajiformes; family Arhynchobatidae; genus Rhinoraja; species Rhinoraja longicauda. The sequence goes on from NC_135954.1 coordinate 50,600,483, forward strand.
TAGCGGCGCAAGCCCGCGATCACCGGCTCACCTCTCCTCTCTCCCCTTGCTTCTCTCCTCTCTCCCACACACGGGAGAACATCTCCGCGCTATCCCCCCCCCCCCCCCGGGCCTTTGAATGATGCGATCTCCACCCCCCCCCCCCCCCCGGACCTTTCACTGTTCAGATCCCCCGCACCCCCCCCCCGGGCCTTTAACTGATGCTAAGAGTGTGTCTGGGGGGGGGGTCTGAGAATGGGGACTGGGGAGTGGGACAACAGGGGTCGTGCGGAGGGGACTTGGTGGTGGGGGAAAGAGGGGTACTGGGAAAAGGGGAGGTCCATATCCCTCCCCTCTCCCCCATCCCTCCCTCCTCCCCTCTCTCCCCCCCCTCCCTCCCTCCACCAATACCACCCCATCTCTCATCACCCTCCCCCCTCCCTCCCCCCTCCATCCTCAACACATCCCTCCCTCCAGCACTCCCTCCCCCTCGATCACTCCACACCTCCCTCCCACAAACCTCCCTCTCCCTCCCTCCCCCCTTCACTCCCTCCCCCCCTCCCGGATACAATGGAAACCCTAAGAGGACGGGCCAAAGGGGAGAGTGTGGGGAGAGTAAGAGTGGGGATGGGGGAGAAGAGAATGGGGGAGTGGGGAATGGGCCCAACGGGCCCTCTTTGTCTAGTCTATCTATATACTACTAAAACTCAGATCTTGTAGCGTTGTATATATATTCCACTGATGTCGGCTGAATACGGCAAAACGGTGAACCGTAGCGCCACGATTTTTGTACCGTCTTAATCACCACGCGGGCCAATGCTGGAAAATGATTTTTTTATTTAATTCTGTCGCATATTTTTTAAGTTACACAGGTTTTAATGCAATGCCCCCCCCCCTTATTGAGGTTTCGATAGAGGGCGCTGCGGTGAGGCAGTGCTCAGTACGCATGCGCGGAATCAACTCACTCTGTGCTCAGCACGCATGCGCGGAATCTCCTCACTCGCAACAAAAAAATGGACGCCGTTAGCGGCGCCAGCCCGCGATCACCGGCTCACCTCTCCTCTCCCCCCCTGCTTCTCTCCTCTCTCCCACACCCGGGAGAACATCTCCCCGCTATCCCCCCCCCCCCCCCCGGGTCCATCCTCAACACCTCCCTCACTCCACCACCACCTCACCGCCCAAGGGGAGGGTGTGGGGAGAGTAAGAGTGGGGCTGGGGGAGGAGAAAATGGGAGGTGTGGGGACGGGCCCAAAGGGCCCGCTTTGAACGGGCACACTTGTTCTAGTATACTATTAAAACTCAGATCGAAGTTTTTACAGAAGGGGGGCGCTGCGGTGCGGATTAATCTTCATTGTGATGTCACAATGCCCCTGTGAGATGAACTCAAGCTGACCCCCCTTCCCCCCCCCCCCCCCCCGCGGTATTCAGCGTGTGATGTCACAATGGACAAGCAGCTGCTATTGGGTGTCTGCTCTTTACAAATTTACATTTTTTTATTTTTAACCTTTTTTTTCAAGGTCTTCAGCTTGTGACGTCACAATGCTTGGGTGCGATGGGCTACTTTGTTGCAAAAAGCAACTGATTGTTTTTTAAAGTTATGTTTTTTATTGCAAGTCACTTAACATACACAGATCAGCATGGGGCCCCAAAAAGAAAGGGGAGGTCCCCCTTCCCCCCTCAACCCCTTCCTCCCCACTCCTTCCCAACTCCCTCCCCATCCCTCCCCACCTCCCTCACCCCTCGGGGATGGGCCCAATGGGGAAAGAGGGGTACTGGGAAAAGGGGAGGTCCCCCTCCCTCCCCCCCTTCCCCTCTCCCTCCCCCCTCCCTCCACCTCCCCCCCTTCCCCCTCCCCCCTTTCCCCCTCCCCCCTTTCCCCCTCCCCTCCATCCCCTTCCCCTCCCCCCTCCCTCCCCGCCTCCCGGTTACAATGGAAACCCTACGGGGACGGGACCAACGGGGAAAGAGGGGTACTGGGAAAAGGGGAGGTCCCCCTCCATCCCCCCTCCCCTCCCCCCCCCAACCCCCTCCCCCCCTTCCCCATCCCCTCCCCCCTTACCCCCTCCACTCCACCTCCCTCCCCTCCTCCCTCCACACCTCCCTCCTCCCTCCCTCCCCCCCTCCCGGTTACAATGGAAACCCTACGAGGACGGGCCCAACGAGGAAAGAGGGGTACTGGGAAAAGGGGAGGTCCCACTCCCTCCCCCCTCCCCTCCCCCCTCCCTCCCCCTTCCCTCCTTCCACCCTCCCTCCCCCCCTCCCAGTTACAATGGAAACCCTACGGGGATGGGCCCAACGGGGAAAGAGGGATACTGGGGAAAGAGGGATACTGGGAAAAGGGGAGGTCCCCCCTCCCTCCCCCCTTCCCCCTCCCCCCTTCCCCCTCCCCCTACCCCCTCCCCCCTCCCCCTACCCCCTCCCTCCCCCCCTCGCTCCCCCCCTCCCCCCACCTTCCCCCCTCCCCTCCCCCTTCCCCTCCTCCCCCTTCCCTCCCTCCCCTCCTCCCGGTTACAATGGAAACCCTATGAGGACAGGCCCAACGGGGAAAGAGGGGTACTGGGAAGAGGGGAGGTCCCCCTCCCTCCCTCCTTCCCCTCCCCCCTCCCTCCCCCCTCCCCCCCTACCCCCTCCCTCCCCCTTCCCCCCTCTCCCCCTCCCTCCCCCTCCCCCCTATCCCCCTCCCTCCCCTCTCCCTCCCCCCTCCTCCCTCCCCCTCCTCCCTCCCTCCCCCTCCCCCCCCCACTCCCCTCCCGGTTACAATGGAAACCCTACGAGGACGGGCCCAACGGGCACACTTGTGCTAGTCTATCTATCTATCTATCTATCTATCTATCTATCTATCTATCTATCTATCTATTATCTATCTATCTATCTATCTATCTATCTATCTATCTATCTATCTATCTATATACTACTAAAACTCAGATCTTGTGTTATATATATATATAACACTGATGTCGGCTGAATACGGCAATTCCGGCAAAACGGTGAACCGTAGCGCCACGATTTTTGTACCGCCTTAATCAGCATGCGGTTCGCTGCTGGAAAATGATATTTTTATTTAATTCGGACGCATATTTTTTAAGTTACAGAGGTTTAAAAGTGCTGCCCCCCTGATTTATCGAAGTTTTGACAGAAGGGGGGCGCTGCGGTGCGGATTGTGATGTCACAATGCCCCTGTGAGATGGACTCGAGCTGACCCCCCTTCCCCCCCACCCCAGCGGTATTCAGCGTGTGACGTCACAATGCCCCTGTGCTACATTGTTGCGAAGAGCTGTCAAGTCAAGTCCATTTTATTTGTACAGCACATTTAAAAACAACCCACGTTGACCAAAGTGCTGTACATCTGATTAGGTACTAAGGAAAAAAATGAAACATACAGTAGCACACAAACAGTTCACAGCGCCTCCTCAATGAGCCTCAAACGCTAGGGAGTAGAAATAGGTTTTGAGCCTGGACTTAAAGGAGTCGATGGAGGGGGCAGTTCTGATGGGGAGAGGGATGCTCTTTCCACCCTCCCCCTCTCTCCCTCCCCCCTCCCCCCTTTCCCCCCTCCCCCCCTTTCCGCCCTCCCCTTCCACCCTCCCCTCCCCTCCCCCCTCCCTCCCCCTTCCCTCCCCCCACTCCCCTTCCCCCTTCCCCCTCCCCTCCTCCCTCCACACCTCCCTCCTCCCCCCCTCCCCCTTCCCTCCCTCCCCTTCTCCCGGTTACAATGTAAACCCTACGAGGACGGGCACAATGGGGAAAGAGGGGTACTGGGAAAAGGGGAGGTCCCCCTCCCTCCGCCCTTCCCCTCCCCCCTCCCTCCCCCTCCCCCTCTCTCCCTCCCCCCTCCCCCTCTCTCCCTCCCCCCTTACCCCCCTCCCCTTCCCCCCCTCCCCTCCCCTACCCCCTCCCTCCCCCTCCCCTCCTCCCTCCACACCTCTCTCTCTCCCCCTTCCCTCCCTCCCCTCCTCCCGGTTACAATGGAAACCCTACGAGGACGGGCCCAACGGGCACACTTGAGATGGGTGCTACAGTGAGAAGCACTATGTGACCGCAAATGTTTCAAAACAAGCACTTAAAAAGCACTTATCTCTTTTTAAAGTATATTTTTTTATTGCAAGTCACTTAACATACACAGATCAGCATTGGGCCCATATGCTCGTGGGCCACCGGGGCAAGTGTTTCGAAAAAAGCACTGAGAGTGTGTATGGGGAGAGAGAGAATGGGGGGGGGGGTCTGTGAATGGGGACTGGGGACAACAGGGGTCGTTGCGGAGGGGGCTTGGTGGTGGGGGAAAAAGGGGTACTGGGAAAAGGGGAGGTCCCACTTCCCCCATCAACCCCTTCCTCCCCCCTCCTTCCCACCTCCATCCCCACTCCCTCCCCCCCTCCTTCCCCCCTCAATCCCAACCTCCATCACCACTCAGCCCCTAACTCCCTCCCTCCCTCCTTCCCTCCATCCCACCCTCCCCCCCTCCCTCCACCATTCCATCCCTCTCCCCCTCCCCCCTCCCGGTTACAATGGAAACCCTACAGGGACGGGCCCAACGGGGAAAGAGGGGTACTGGGAAAAGGGGAGATCCCCCTCCCTCCCCCCTTCCCCCTCCCTCCCCCCTCCCCCCTACCCCCCCTCCCCTCTCCCCCTCCCTCCCCCTACCCCTTCACTCCCCCCTTCCCCCCTCCCCTCCCTCCCCCCTCCTCCCTCCCTCCCCCTTCCCTCCCTCCCCTCCTCCCGGTTACAATGTAAACCCTACGAGGACGGGCCCAACGGAGAAAGAGGGGTATTGGGAAAAGGGGAGGTCCCCCTCCCTCCGCCCTTCCCCTCCCCCTCCCCCCCTCTCCCTCCCCCCCTCCCCTCCCCCCCCTCCCCCCCCTCCCCTCCCCCTCCCCTCCCTCCCTCCCCCTCCGCTCCTCCCTCCACACCTCCCTCCTCCCTCCCTCCCCCTTCCACCCTCCCTCCCTCCCCCCGCCCCTCCCCCTCTCCCTCCCCCCTCCCTCCACCTCCCCCTCCCCCCCTTCCCCCTCCCCCTCCCCTCCCCCCCTCCCTCCCCCTCCCCTCCTCCCTCCACACCTCCCTCCCTCCCCCCTCTCTCCCTGTCTCACGGTTACAATGGAAACCCTACGAGGACGGGCCCAACGGGGAAAGGGGTGTGCTGGGGAAAGGGGGGGGGGTAGAGTAAGAGTGTATCTGGGGGAGAGAGAATGGGGGGGTCTGAGAATGGGGACTGGGGAGGGGGACAACAGGGGGCTTGGTGGTTTGGGAAAGAAGAGTACTGGGAAAAGGGGAGGTCCCCCTCCCTCCCCACTCTCCTCCCTCCCTCATCCCTCCCTCCCTCCCGTCCCAGCAGCGCTGACCGCCGGGAGGTGTAGTCGCCGTCGCCTCTCCCGCTGTTTGATTTCATTTATAACAAAGACATTTATTTAAAATGAGGAATGTGATTTTCATTAAGTTTGATTTTATTTATTTTAAAAAAGCTGATGCTCTATAGTTAAGTTTATTTCCTTTTCAACAAAGAACGCTGTTCATTTTAAAGTAAAATAGACCCTCCCCCCCCACCCCCCTCCCTCCCCTCTCCCTCCCCATCCCCCTCCCCCCCCTTCCCCCTCCCCTACCCCCTCCACTCCACCCTCCCCTCCCCCCCTCCCTCCCCCTTCCCTCCCTCCCATCCTCCCGGTTACAATGGAAACCCTACGAGGACGGGCCCAACGGGCCCACTTGGTCTAGTATCTATATACTACTAAAACTCAGATGTTGTGTATATATATATATATAACACTGATGTCGGCTGAATACGGCAATTCCGGCAAAACGGTGAACCGTAGCGCCACGATTTTTGTACCGCCTTAATCAGCATGCGGTTCGCTGCTGGAAAATGATATTTTTATTTAATTCGGACGCATATTTTTTAAGTTACAGAGGTTTAAAAGTGCTGCCCCCCCTGATTTATCGAAGTTTTGACAGAAGGGGGGCGCTGCGGTGCGGATTGTGATGTCACAATGCCCCTGTGAGATGGACTCGAGCTGACCCCCCTTCCCCCCCACCCCAGCGGTATTCAGCGTGTGACGTCACAATGCCCCTGTGCTACATTGTTGCGAAGAGCTGTCAAGTCAAGTCCATTTTATTTGTACAGCACATTTAAAAACAACCCACGTTGACCAAAGTGCTGTACATCTGATTAGGTACTAAGGAAAAAAATGAAACATACAGTAGCACGCAAACAGTTCACAGCGCCTCCTCAATGAGCCTCAAACGCTAGGGAGTAGAAATAGGTTTTGAGCATGGACTTAAAGGAGTCGATGGAGGGGGCAGTTCTGATGGGGAGAGGGATGCTCTTTCCACCCTCCCCCTCTCTCCCTCCCCCCTCCCCCCTTTCCCCCCTCCCCCCCTTTCCGCCCTCCCCTTCCCCCCCTCCCTCCCCTCCTCCCTCCCTCCCCCTTCCCTCCCTCCCCTCCTCCCGGTTACAATTGAATCCCTACGAGGACGGGCCCAACGGGGAAAGAGGGGTACTGGGAAAAGGGGAGAGCCCCCTCCCTTCCCCCTCCCTCCCCCTCCCCCCTACCCCCCCTCCCCTCTCCCCCTCCCTCCCCCTACCCCCTCACTCCCCCTACCCCCTCACTCCCCCCTTCCCCCCTCCCCTCCCCCCCTCCCTCCCCCCTCCTCCCTCCCTCCCCCTTCCCTCCCTCCCCTCCTCCCGGTTACAATGGAAACCCTACGAGGACGGGCCCAACGGGGAAAGAGGGGTACTGGGTAAAGGGGAGGTCCCCCTCCTCCCCCTTCCCCTCCCCCTCCCTCCCCCTACCCCCCCTCCCTCCCTCCCCTCTCCCTCCCCCTACCCCCTCCCCTCCCCCCTCCTTCCCCATCTCCCTCCACACCTCCCTCCTCCCTCCACACCTCCCTCCTCCCTCCCTCACCCTTCCCTCCCTCCCGTCCTCCCGGTTACAATGGAAACCCTACGAGGACAGGCCCAACGGGGAAAGAGGGGAACTGGGAAAAGGGGAGGTCCCCCTCCTTCCCCCCTTCCCCCCTCCCCTCCCCTCCCAAACAGTTCACAGTACCTCCTCAATTAGCCTCAAAAGCTAGGGAGTAGAAATAGGTTTTGAGCCTGGACTTAAAGGAGTCGATGGAGGAGGCAGTCCTGATGGGGAGAGGGATGCTCTTTCAACCCTCCCCCTCTCTCCCTCCCCCCTCCCCCCCCTCCCCCCTTTCCGCCCTCCCCTTCCCCCCCTCCCTCCCCTCCTCCCTCCCTCCCTCCCTCCCCTCCTCCCGGTTACAATGGAAACCCTACAAGGACGGGCACAACGGGGAAAGAGGGGTACTGGGAAAAGGGGAGGTCCTCCTCCCTCCCCCCCCTTCCCCCTCCCCTCCCCCCCCCTCCATCCCCCTCCCCCCTCCCTCCCCGCCTCCCAGTTACAATGGAAACCTTACGGGGATGGGCCCAACGGGGAAAGAGGGGTACTGGGAAAAGGGGAGGTCCCCCTCCCTCCCCCTATCCCCCTCCCTCCCCCCATCCACCCTCCCGCCACCCCTCACCCTCCCCTCCTCCCTCCACACCTCCCTCCTCCCTCCCTCCCCCTTCCCTCCCTCCCCTCCTCCCGGTTACAATGGAAACCTTACGAGGACTGGCCCAACGGGGAAAGAGGGGTACTGGGAAAAGTGGAGGTACCCCTCCCTCCCCCCTTCCCCCTCCCCCCCTCCCTCCCCCCCCTCCCCCCTCCCCTCCCCTCCCCCTCCCTCCCCCTCCCCTACCCCACTCCCTCCCCTCTCCCTCCCCCCCTTCTCCCCTCCTCCTCCCTCCCCCTCCCCTGCCCTCCTCCCTCCCTCCCCCTTCCCTCCCCCGCACTCCCCTCCCGGTTACAATGGAAACCCTACGAGGACGGGCCCAACGGGCACACTTGAGATGGGTGCTACAGTGAGAAGCACTATGTGACCGCGAATGTTTCAAAACAAGCACTTAAAAAGCACTTATCTCTTTTTAAAGTATTTTTTTTTATTGCAAGTTACTTAACATACACAGATCAGCATTGGGCCCATATGCTCGTGGGCCACCGGGGCAAGTGTTTCGAAAAAAGCACTGAGAGTGTGTATGGGGAGAGAGAGAATGGGGGGGGGGGGGGTCTGTGAATGGGGACTGGGGACAACAGGGGTCGTTGCGGAGGGGGCTTGGTGGTGGGGGAAAGAGGGGTACTGGGAAAAGGGGAGGTCCCCCCCTTCCCCCCTCCCTTACACCCTCCCTCCCCCTCTCCTCCCCTCTCCCCCTCCCTCCCTCCCCACTCTCCTCTCCTCCCTACCTCATCCCTCCCTCCCTTCCCCGCAGCGCTGACCGCCGGGAAGTGTAGTCGCCGTCGCCTCTCCCGCTTCT